>NW_005358650.1:5155748-5165218 GCF_000412655.1 Myotis brandtii
CCCATCACGCCCGCATCCCCTTTCTCGGCTAGCTTCTCCCCTGGCGCGGCCCCCCAGCTGTGGCGGCCACCCGGACCCCTAGGTGCTCCCCAATTCCTACCGCTGGGGCCCTGCATCGCCCTTGACAACCCCCCGCCCTTCCCCGCTGCAGCCCGAGCCCCGCTCTTCTCCCGCAGGTCAGCTTCCTCTCCGCCTATCTGTACCCCTCACCTTCCATTCCAGGTCCTGTCGGGTCCCTGGTCCTTTCTGGGCCCGAGGGGACTCCAAAGAGCCAGCCAAGAGATAAACTTATTAAGTGTGAAGCCGCTGCAGCCCGGGCGGTTTTGCACGGTTCTCTCCTTGCCATTTCGGGGTGAGGAGTGTTGGGAGGCACCTTTGGGTCAGCTTCCTGCCATTGGCGTTTCCCTTAGTATCAACTTTTCTTAAACACACTGTTTGGGTTGGTATCGGTGCCGCCTGGCTGGGGTACATCATGCACAAACGATAAGGAATTAACCGTGAAGTTGTCGCTTTTTACTTTGCACATTAGTGACGTTATCCAGTGCTGTGCAATCCCAAATCTAAAAACGTATTAAGGCTTGTAGCCTTTGATATTCGTTCGCCTTATGCTTACAAGAAGGCTCCATCTTCTTAATTGGTAAGAAGCTGCATATAATCATAGTGGCCTCACTGTCACTCTGGCATCAAGGGCTCTAAGGGGGTAGTATACCGTTTTCCTCCAGGTATTTTAAGATAATAAAGTTCTCAAATGGTGTCTCTGTATATAAAAGTATAAAGTAAAAACAAGAATAGACCAAAACTATTTTAGTGATTAAAGACTAGAAAATGCTTTTCAACCTATGGAATGGGAATAGGATTAAAAACAAAATATTGCAAAGTATAATTTCACTACCTCAGTGTTGTAGCCTTGGTTCATCCATGTGGTATTAAGAGAGACATTTACGAAGAGCCACAAGTTTGCCAGTTAATGCGAAGGAAGGCTGGGTATATCTTGTAATCCAGGAATAATTTTCTGCTAGTATTCTTGAACCAAGGGAACTGTTTCCAAAGGTATTGGGAATGTAGTAAGAGAGCACGAAGGCATATGCGGAAACGTTTTCCGTTTTCTTCCATGAATGTGGAAACGTTTTCTCTATCTTCTTCCATGAAAGGCCTTTGTTGAAGATCTGTTTCTCCTCCACACGGATGGTTGGCAGCATAAAACATATACCATGTACAGTTATTTAGGGGCCAGTTAATGCAGCTTCTGTCCTACTTCAAAGGTTGTTGTCAGTAGTTTGGAAGAAACAGTCTAGGCTTTTGGTAGAAAATTCACTTTCAGATCATCTTCAACTGTTAGGTAACTATAACTCTGGTCTGGGACCATTTCAAACTTGCCATTTTCTTTCCTTCAGTCGCAGAAAACTTGAATTGTTCAGTAACTACCTACACAGCAATAACATTTTTAAGACAGTTGTTACATAATAAATATAAGGAACAGAGGAACTGACGTGATCAAGTTAGAAAACCAGCATAACTATGTATCATTCCAAAATATTGTAAGGTACTTATTTCTATTTGTAGATGGAAGTAGTGTTTATAAAACCTATAGCAGTTTAATTCCATGAGGCTGTTATAAAGTGTGCTTGTGAGTAAGAAGTCATCATCTTTGTAAATCAAGGCCCAGATGAGTAAATTGCATTTTGGTAATCAGAAAAAGTGAATATCTAGTGAACTTGTTACACAGATAAAAGTTTTGTTCTAAAATTGGATTCCCATGTTAATAGATTCTAGTTTTGTACTTGATTTTTAAATAAGCATCTTTTTTTGAAGACAGGTCCAAGGGGCTATGAATTATGCAATGCATTGGTAACATACTTAATAAATTGGATCAATCTAAATATGTGGTTTTGGAATAAGAATGTATTTTTGTAATGGACTCTTTTTAAGTATTTAAGTCCTGTTTACTCTTTAAGTATTTAAATCCTGTTTACTAGTTTTAGTTTACCCCAGAATCATTTTTCATACTTACATAATTTTTATAACTAATTTCTCAACTATTGCAATTAAGAGTTATAGAATTTATAGATCTTTGGATTAATTCATTTTTTAAATATCTAACTTGTCTTTGACATATTTTTATGTGTGTATATTTTACCATATTGCTGAGGGATTAAAGGGAATAAGCAGGTCATAGTTTTGGAACTTTGGAAAGAATAAGATTCTTAGATATTTTTTTAATCTATCTCTAGGTTCCCCTACCCCCCCGACTTCTGTTTTTCTGTTTCTTCTTCCTTTTTAATTTTTACTAGAGGCCCGGTGCACGAAATTCATGCACGGGGGGTGGGTCCCTCAGCCTGACCTGCACCCTCTCCATTCTGGGAGCCCTCAGGGGAGCCCTCTCCAATCTGGGAGCCCTGATGGCTTAGGCCCACTTCCCGTGATTCTCTGTTCTCTGCAGCGCCTGGCCACTCCACACCTGCTGCCCAGAGGCTCTCTGCAGCCCAGAGGCCCTCCACGGCCGGGGCAGGTCCCTTGCCTTGTTGCCGTGGTGATGACGCAAGCATCCCACCCCAGCCACTCCGCGCCTGCTGTCCAGAGGCCCTCCGTGGCCAAGGCGGAATGCTTGCCTCATCGCTGCGGCAACAAAGCAAGCATTCCGCTGGGCCGCTCATGCTGCCCGCTCTCAGCGGCTGCTTCCCCAGGACTGGGGGACTCCGGCGGGCTGATGGGACTGCGTGCCACCATCTTGTGGCTATGGGCACTGCCATCTTTGTGATGGAGTGATGGTTAATTTGCATATTACCCTTTTATTAGATAGGATTATAAAAGTTAAATGCTTTAAAATAAACTTAGTAAAACTATAGAAAAGAAAGTCACTGATAATTCCACCATAGTTAATGTGTTGGAAAATAACTGAAACTTTCGTTTTTTTTTTTGGTAATACTACCTACCATTGCAATTTTACGGTTTTCATTGCAGTATATCTGCACTTGCATCTAAAATTGTAAGACTTCCTGAACTTGAGACTCAGTTACCCTAAATTAGAAGAAGGCTCCAAGATCTGGAAGGAAACTGGAAAGGAATAAATAGAAGACATATTGGAGTTAGAACAAAAGAATTCGACCCAAGCAATGATCTCCTTATTTCATAAATATAAATATAATCCTAGTTACCTGTATGAAATTATTTTATGGCTGACACAGCATGGGGCCTCTGGAGTTTTTTCTTTGGAATTCAAAATATCTAGGTAAAAAAAGTTAAAATATCTAGGTAAGATGAAGTTTATTTAGTGCCTTTCTATAAAAATTTTCAGATTTCTTCACTTTTGGGATATTGTATATTCAGCTTTTAAAAATTTAATTGTCATGATTTAGAATTATTTCCCAAACATTCATATACACTTATTAAAGCATGACTAATTTTTAGTCTATACATCATCACCACTTACTATAAACTTGACATTGTCTCCTCCTTTAGAAGATTTTAATTAAAAGACAATTTTAAAGTAGGTGTTTTTTGCTAGGTGACAGCGTACAGTGTGTACAGTGAAAGAATATTCATTATATATTTTTTTGTTAATTCTCACCCAATTGATTTTCAGAGAGTGGAAGGCAGGGAGGGAGGGAGGAAGGCAAGGAGAGACAGAGAGAGAGAGAGGGAGAGGGAGAGAGAGAGGGGGAGGAGAGGGAGAAAGGAGAGGGAGGGAGAGGGAGAGAAACATTGACACAGGGATGAGCCAGGGATTGAACTTGCAACCCAGGTACATGCCCTTGACAGGGAATTGAACCATGACCCTTCAATCTGCAGGCAGACAATCTAACCACTGACCAACACTGGCCAGGGCAAGATTGTTTTGTTTGGGAGCCAGATAATCTGGGTTTCCGTCAGAAATCAGGAATTTATTTTGTGGTATTTGGGGGAAGTTATTTAATCTCTTTAAACCAGTTTTCTCATCAATAAAACTGGGATGATTAAATTGCCTCACAAGGTTATTTAATGAAGAAGAAATGAGAGTAAAATGCCTGAATTTAGGAAGTTCCATGTTATGTAGGTTCTATACATTATAACTTTATCTCTCCTAGTATTAACTGTATTTATTCTAGCATCCTAAAAGCCCCTAAATTTATTTTATCTCTCCTAGTATTACTGTATTTATTCTAGCATCCTAAAAGCCCCTAAATTTAGACTTAGAAAATGAAAATAAGTATATTATGTTCACTTAAATTGAATGACATTTGCATTTGTACTGAGGAGCAAATAATTAGAAATATCTCTGATTAGTTGTTCTTTTATAGTTCTTCAATTATTTTATTCCAGTAGGGTAGTCAGAAATTTAAATGCTGTTTACCTCAAAATATGTCTAGTTTGTCTGAATTCCTGAATTATTTTTCTTTCACCTTAGATTATCATCTATTGTTGGATCGTTTCCCAAAATTCCTTTCATTTAAACTACAAATATTTGCTTGAAAGTGGGTACTGAAAAACTATTACTTTCTTAAATCTCTAGTGTTCCCCCCACCTTAAACCACATTTACTTAACCTGTTTAAAACTTAAACTGTATTTTCAAATGTAATTACATAAAACTCTTAGTTGAGTGTCTTCTGCCTCTTGCTAATGTATGATTATTTTTTAAGGAGCAATATTTTATAAATATCTCTATGTCAAAATGTGTTTTCTATGAGCCTAGGGTTTTAATTCTCAAAAACACATGCAATTTAAATGCTCAGTCCAGCATGTAGTTATTGGATGTTGTGAAGCAAGCACTGAACTGAGTGAAGAGTTAGGAGTTGAACTTGATAGTCCTTATTGCCTCATCCAGCAGTAAAACAAAGGTTTTCTATCTAAGTCAGTGATTGTCAATATTTTTTCCCATCCCGTACAATATACTTACATGTGTGACTTACACTAATGTGCAGTTCCCTGCCATGCTCTGTAATTCCATTTTGTTCTCTTCTGCTTAAGAAAGCATACCAGGATACAAGTGACTGAAAATGACATCATTGTTGGGATAAACTTGAATCTTCTCTGATTTATTGAGGAAAGTGAGTCATTAAAAAAAGTGTGTAACTATTATTCGTAACCCTTGAGACATACCTTACAGTACCACAACTGACATCCAAGTTATACATTTTTCTAAATGCAAGCCTCTTCACTTTATAAAATCAGTATTGTAATGCTGTAGAACAGCGGTTCTCAACCTGTGGGTCGCGACCCCTTTGGGGGTTGAACGACCCTTTCACAGGGGTCGCCTAAGACCATTGGAAAACACATATATAATTACATATTGTTTTTGTGATTAATCACTATGCTTTAATTATGTTCAATTTGTAACAATGAAAATACATCCTGCATATCAGATATTTACATTATGATTCATAACAGTAGCAAAATTACAGTTATGAAGTAGCAACGAAAATAATTTCATGGTTGGGGGTCACCACAACATGAGGAACTGTATTAAAGGGTCGCGGCATTAGGAAGGTTGAGAACCACTGCTGTAGAAGAAAAGATTGCTAAATTTGTGTTAATTGATAATGAAGAGTCTTACATTTCAAAATCAGAGTAACCGATAACAAACATTTAAACATTTGAGTCACAGCACTATGGTCTTTATTGTAAATAAAATAACACTAGTTACTGTAGAAAAATTGAAATTAGCTTTCTATATAAATTATTTTATTTGCAGAAAAAAAATTTCCATAGTGGGACAAGTAGTTTTAGGAGAAGGAGAAACTGAATACTAGAATACTCATATTCTAGGCATTTAGTATATAAAAATGCTTTTTACATTGGCTCAGTCAGAAAAGTATCTTTAAAATTACATCGCTGTGAAGGAGGTTGCTTCAAAATAGCTCATCCTGTGTAGATGTAGTATGTATAATATTCAGTTAGAAATGAAGACTTACAAGAGCAATGTTCATTAGATCCTTAACATTAGCAAGTGGCATTTCTCGAAAGTTTTATGGTTCTCAGATATAGCTAGCTTTATAAAGTACGGTAAAATTGAATTGAAAATTTTAACTGAGGCCTTCAGATCCTTAACAATTTTATAATAGGACTCGAGTCATTAAAGTTACTAAACCATATTTTACTTCCGAAATGAAGGCTGATGGCTTAGCATTACATCTGTAGGACACATGGAAAGGCTGTTATTCCTGACTCTTGTGTCCCTGGGTTTGCAGAACAAGAGTATTTCTAGTATAATCTCAAAGTCCAAGAGTTAGTCCTTGATCACTGTAATGCTTGTTGCTGTTTCTTGGGTTTGTCGTCTCCTTGGAGATGGAGACTTCTGTTTGTGCCCCTTCTTGCTCTCTGAATGCTTAGCTTGGTGGGATTTCCCAAGTTTTTCTAGTCAGTTGGTGGGGCTCTTTTGTTAATTTCACATGATACAAAGAAAAATTTGAGTCTTCTGCCAATATTCAGTTTTGGTGACAATTGGGTCGGTAGCCACCCTAACAGCTACATGAAAAGCTTTATACAGTGTCCTTTCTCTTGAATTATATTTCCTTCAGAATCACATGCTTTCTATACACTCTTATGCAGGTTAATCATCATTTCACTAAGGTTTTGCAAATTCTGCTTTGCTTGAAATCAAAGGAAACATTTTCAAGCATTACTTTTTTTGCTTAACTATGGAGTCTCTGTTGTATGGTGGACTTTCTAATGACACAGATCCAATCACTGTCACATTTAACATCCATTCTGAATTTACTCTAAACATATATCTGGTTCAGTATCATCACTTTAGCAGGCTTCTCTACTTTCTATGTATTGAGTACATTTACAGTAGTGGAATAATTAAAGGGATCTAAGCAATGCAATTGACTTAGATAATTAATGACAACTAGTTAGATCACTATCCCAATTATTTATAAATAGTTATGTTGGAAAACTATATGGATCCTTATCTAGATTTATATATAATAGGAATTTTTTACAAAGCATGAGGCTGATTTTTTTCTTACTGATATATATATAATGTATTATATTAGATTTGTGTTATTTGTGTATGTATATTCCTTTTTTCACCCCTCCTCAATATTTTAACCTCCAGAGTAGAAATAGTTTCTGTCTGTAAAAGTTTTTTAATATATATTTTTATTGATTTCAGAGAGGAAGGGAGAGGGGGAGAGAGAGAGAGAGAGAGAGAGAGAGAGAGAGAGAAACATCAGTGATGAGAAAGAATCATTGATTGGCTGCCTCCTGCATCCCCTCCCCTCCCCTGGGGATAGAGCCTGCAACCTGGGCATGTGTCCTGACCAGGAATCCAAAGGTGACCTCCTGATTAATAGGTCGACTCTCAATCACTAAACGACACTGGTCAGGTTGTAAAAGTTTTTTAGTAAATTATGTGGATTCAGATATCGTTATGGGAGAAGGGCATTAATATTTGTTTGGTGTTTACTAAAAGTTCTAGACACTTTTTGTACATTTTTTTTGTTTTTAACCCTATAAATTGGATAGCGTGTCAATGTTTTCTTTTTATGATCTGGAACCAATTTCAGGTCACTTCATTCATCCAAGGAGACCCAGGATTTGCATTTAGGTCTTTCTTATGCTAAACCTGAAATAAATACAATGGTGTTTAAATACAGTGAACAATTAGCAGTCCTGGATTTAATGTTAGTTTTAATTATTTGAGAGTGACTCTAAAGGTCCATGTTGTAATATTTGCGGTTTTGCTGAAATGAATTCCTATTATTGGATGTGAGACCCTAAGATGTGCATGATCCTAGCTAACTGCCCAATGTCCACATCTTGGCTTGTTCTCTGTCTGAGGTTGTTCTATATTATAGCTCTGGTTAGTGATAATATATTGTTTCTTTGTAAAATATTTTCCTGAAAGGAAAGCAAGCTGTTAGAAGTGAAGAAAAAGTAAAGAGGCCTAAGAAACTGGTGGATCTTAGCCAGAAAATAGATGTTTTTGAGTAAGTTTAAAAAAAGGAACTATGAATCCAGTGTCTTTGATCTGGATGTGAATCAGCCTACCATACCTTCTAGGGATACAAAAGTTGACTTGTGAAACATTGTTATTGAGTGTTCTGACAAAAATGTGCATTGTTTGTAGATGGATTTCTTGAAAATGTCCGGGTTGTTATAGTCATAAATCCTGTTTTGCTTCCCTTCTCTCTTACCCTCAACAATAATATTTGAAAGAGATTTGACTGTTTATAAGTAGCTGATACTTTCTAGAAATAAATGTAGTAGTTACAAATATCCTAAAATATTAACATAAACAACAATATGTCACTTACAGGATGATGTGGTGTCCTTTTTCAAGTTTTACATTTAATTATAACAGAATAGTAGCTAAACCTCGCTGATGGCATCTTTCTAAGGTTCTGATTCCTATTTGTATTTTGGATCTTGATTTACCCTGTGACTGGAAATGGCATTCTGTGAAAGAAGATAAGATGGTAAAGAAATAGACATGTCCTTGAGGTAGCCTTCATTATAAAAATAATACAGAAATGCTCTGTGTCACACAAGAGGCTAGTTGTTGCAGGAATGGGACAGAGAGAAGACATATGAATCTTCCTTCCTTTTTGGCCATTCAACAAATGTTAATAGAGTACTCCTTCCATGTAAGGACTTAACCTTATGGTTGCAGATAATTATAAAGCATAGAGGAGTTTCAGGGTTTTTTTCTGGGAATATGATGTAGTGGAAAGAGCATCGCTATTACAACCAGGCCTAGTTAGGGTTGAATCTGTGACACCAGTAATTAGTTGTATGAATTTAGGCAAATAATTTAATTCTTATGACTTCAATTTTTCCATTTGAAAACTGATAACAATTTCATCTGATAACTGGTAATAATATTAGATTTTTAAATTTTATCAGTTGTATGAGATCAAAACCCTTCTCATACTAGTTCAGGTCACTGGGGTTCACAGGAGTGTACTCTTCAGGTACAGATGGATTCTGTGGGCTTAGTGGCCTCAGGACATGCCCAGTGGCTTTCTCTTGTGTTAGATACACATTCAGGTAGGCTTTCTCCATGTAGACCTCTCTTGGATGGCTCTAGGATTACACTCTTTCAGCTTAGCAAGCCCAACATAAAAAGAGCTTCTCTTACCCATTTTAGCATTAGTCCTAGGATTATATCTCATTAAATAACTTGGGTCATATTTCATCATTGGTTCTGTGGTTCGGGAGATAGCAAAGGATGACAGGCCAGGTCTGGACCAGGTGCTAACTGTTGGAACAGGGAACAGGAACTGTGGTCAGCCACATGGTCTGAACCACGCAGACTAAGAGTCAGGGTGGGAGGGTCACTGAAAGAAAAAGAAGGTACTATGACCATGGGAAGGGGTAGTGCACACTGGACAATATAACCAAAAGATTTTCACTATAAATTTTCCTAATGTGCATACATTTGCTCATATATAGGTGGGAGGGTTGAAAGAAAAAGAAGGTACTATGACCATGGGAAGGGGTAGTGCACACTGGACAATATAACCAAAAGATTTTCACTATAAAAAAT
>NW_005358650.1:5174236-5181798 GCF_000412655.1 Myotis brandtii
CACCCTTGAAAAAATGCCCTCTCTTAACATAGTGCAAATCTTTGACTTGCAACTTCCGATGTATTTACCACCTGCCCCCAACAAAGACTTGTTTAATTGCTGTATCTAACTTTAAGTCAAGGATCTCTGGGTAATATTGTTAGTTCTTCTTGAATAGTTAGGCTGAGGGCCTATGAACTTATGGTTAAATGATAAATATTGTATAACTGATTGTAAAAAGAAAGTGTTCAGTGTTAGGAGAATAGCATAAAGACAGTAAAAACTCTCAATTAGAAAAGAGAAAAAGGAGAAACAACCCACATAGGTTTTCCAATCCATGATATGTACATATTTCATTGGCCAGGAATGGCAAGGACTCTGTCCTGGCAGTGTCGTAAGAGTTTTGATTAGCCAGTATGGCTGCCACTGGTTCTTCCTGGGATTATGTTTATTCTTTTCACTCCTGGTCACAGAGAAGATGAGTATTGAGAAAGAGTCCCTTAGTGGGGACTGTACTGCTTCAAAGTTCATTTAATGTTGATGAGGGCTTGGGGTCCCGGGAACCGTCTTAGAAATTGAGCAGTAACAAACCTTTTTTGGGAGTTTTTTGGCAATACAACTTTTAAAAACCAAGTTAAAAAAAAAATTTCCTTGCATTTGATCAACTTCTCCCAAGTACCCAAAGCTCAAATGCTAGTTCTTGAATCAAACCATTGCCTGGTATGTCTCCAAACAACTTTGCCCATCACTCTAATCCAGTGGTTCTCCAACAAAGGCAATTGATACTTCAGGGACATTTGGCAGTGTCTGGAGACATTTTTATTGTCACAGTGGAGCTGAGTAGGTAGGTGTTGCTAGCATCTAGTAGGTAGAGCCCAAGGATATTGTTAAGCATCCTATAGGACAGCCCCCCACAACAAAGAGTGTCCCAGTTCAAAATGCCAGTAGTGCTGAGGTTGAAAAACCGTACAAATCCTAGTCTTCTCAATTTCCTTCTTGGCTTCTGTCTCTAGGCCATCCAGAGAAACTTCTTGAGGTAACAATGCACAGCCAACTTGTCCCTGCTCCCAGATGTTTCACAGTGCATGGTTCTTGATAATGGGTAAATATCTTCTTTGTAGAATGCTTGGGTAGGAGCCTGGAACATTAGGCTTTTCTCAGTTTTTGTTTTTGTGTGGTTAAGAGCCTAATTTTAGTTTAGGGATATTTTATTTCAACCTTGTAAGTTGCAGTATGAGCCATCTTGGATTTATAATGAAAGACAGAAAAGATTTTTGTTTTATTAAGGCCACTCAAAGTATGCTGCTTTTTTGAAGGACTTCTGAAGACTGCTACATAATAGGCAATATACCAGCACCCTAACATTTTTACTGAGCACTCCATAGTTCCATCCTTAGTAGGCACATAGCCCTATTTACAAGAGTTGGCAGTTTACCAGCTGTTTTTGCTTATTAAGGATTGCTGACTTCACACCCTACAATAGAGGGATACCAGATTCCCTTCACTTTCTATTATTGACTCAGTTCTACTTGTATTACCTGATTTTGGCATAAATTTTTATATTCGTTAGGCTTCCATTGTTACCGAGGAGCTTTGGTTCTTGTCTTCTTGAGGCAAAGATTTCAATCAAGAGACAAAGTGTAGAAAAGCAAGCAAGAATTTATTGACCTCAGCAAAATATATTTAGGACAGTGCAACAAGGAAGGGTATAGATGAAGCAATAAGAGAGCCTATGCTGGGCTGCTCTGGCTCACTGGGAAGTCAGAGAAAAGGGGGCCTTGGAGATAGGTTCAGGGGTTTAGCCTGGGACGAGCTGCTACTGCCCATTGCTCCCCTGGTTTCAAGTCTCATGGGGTCCCTTAGATGGAAGACGGATGGGAGCAAATGATGAGGGTATGCTCCCCTCGGGGAGAGAGCACATGGGGTCCTTCATCCTGAGTGTATTTATTTCTCTCTTGCAGGTGGAAATCTTAGGGGAGGTCTCAGGGAACGGGTTCAATAGACTATTCATCAGCTCTCCAGGTGTGCTCTTTCAGGGTCATGATCTCCACTGGTTGTTTGGGGCCAGGGCAGGGGGTCATTAGTCAGTGCTGCTGGTCCTGAGGCAGCCAAAATCACTTGTCTGGTTTTGCTGCTTTTCTGGACCTACAACTGAGGCCTAGATGTTATCTTTAGGGAGGAAAAGATCAGGGGGTCCAAACTGCATGAGCAGCACTATGCTAGGGGAGGAAAGGTTACCCTGGGAGCAAGGTCCTTGTTTTCCCAGTTTTGCTGTGTGCTAGTCATCCAGGGCTTTTTGCCCTGGTGAGTTTCTGTACCCAGGCCATCGTCCTTGCTCTGTTCACGTTTGTCTAACTGCCTGTAACACCATCTCTGTAAATGGCAACACTTTCCTTGTTTCTGTTGAGACTTCAAACCTTGAAGTTATTCTTGACTCTTTTTCTTTCACTTCCCCCACACAATCTTTCAGCATATTCTGTGGCTTCAAAATATGTCTGAAATCTACCAGCTCTCATCACCTCTATTAGGGTCACTCTAGTTCAATACTGCCCTTTTTCTCCTTGTATGTAACTCCTAACAAGTCTCCCTGCTACTGCTGTTGCTCTCAGAATATTAGTGCTATCCTTTTGAAAAGTAAGAGACCACGTCACTTCTGTACTCAGAATGTTTTAGTTGCTTCCCATGTAACTCTGAGTACAAGCTCAGGGTCCTCAAATAAGATAGTTTTGTGGTCCTGCTCTCCCTCTCTCATGAAAGATCTTTCTCTGAACTCAGATTTTTCTCTTGACTCTACCATTTACTCCCTGTAGGCCTCCTTGCTCTTTCTTAAATACTTACTGTTCTCCTTGCCTAGAATCTCCTCTCCAGATATCCATATGACTTCCTTATCTACTTAGGTCCTTGCTCAAATATCACTTCATCTGTAAAGTCTTTAGAATCATCTAACATAAATACAAAATCTCCTCCCTCCCTCACACTTCTTACCTTTTCCTGCATTTTCTCTCTTTATAATACTTACTAGAGGCCTGGTGCATGAAAATTCATGCACTGGGGGAGGGGGGTCTCTCAGCCAGGTCTACCCCCTCTCACAGTCTGTGAGCCCTAAGGGGATGTCCTACTGATGGCTTAGGCCCGCTCCCCGCAGGGAGTGGGCTTAAGCTGCAGTCTGGCCTCCTTCTGTGAGAGGCGACTGGGCCGATCATGGGAAGGCACCGCCCCCATCACCCGGCTGCTGCTGCCACTGCTGGCCGCCATGGGTGAGGGGTGACCTGGGGCCAGGCCAGCTGGGGGAGAGGCTGTGGGAGGTTGAGGCACAGCAGGTCACACCCTGTCCAACCTCTGTGAAGGCATGGCGCCGGGACTGGGCCCACGCCGCTGCCTCTGTGGCTGCCTCTGCAGAAGGGGCAGTACTGGGACTGGGACCGCGCAGCCCCCTCTCCCGCCCCGCCTCTGCCAAAGGGCCATGGCGCTTGACTGTCTCATGCCGAGGCCTCTCCTGTCCCACCTCTGCAAAAGGGGCGGTGGCGGCGGCAGTGGCGGCGCCACCTCCTCTCCCACAGTGGTGGAGGCTGCAGCAGCACCTCTCCCGTGGCCTCTGCAAAAGGGGCCACGCTGCTGAGCCTCTCCAACACCTCTCCCACACCGCACTGCCTCTCCCATGCCAGCTGGGCTCTTCTGAGCCCCGCCACCTCTTCCAGCCCCTTGGCCCTCATAGGCAGCCACTATGGCTTTGTCCAGATGGACTTCCAGAAGACATCTGGTCTAATTAGCATATTACTCTTTTATTAGTATAGATTACTGTCAATACTGTGCATTTTATTTATTTTGTATTTGTTCCCTCTCTCTCGAATACAATTTCGATGAAGGCAGGGGTTTTTGTCTATTTTGTTGTGTAGGAAAATGTGTGGCACATAACTATGTAGACTCTCAGCAAATATTTGTTGAATGAATTATTAAATAAGAAAAAATAATTTATTGCCTCATGTAACTGTTAAGTCTGGAACACTGATGGGAAGAGAATACCTTGCAGAGGGGAGAGATTGCTCATTGAGCAAATCCCTCCAGGGTAGAAAGGCAAAGTGTCTTTAGGTTTATTATACTAGAATATAAGTAAATAAAGATTAAAATATAAAGCAACCTAGTAAACATAAGTTAATAAAGGAATATAAGTAATGTCTTCCAGGGAAGGGAAGGAGAGGGCTTTACTTCTCCAAAGCTCATTGGAGGTTTCTATCTGTAGGGAGACACTGTCTCGAGCTCCCAAGGCTGTCTGTCATGCAGATACCCCTGTAGTACCTTTTGCTCAGAAGGCTCTGTGCAGGAATGTGAGAAATCCAGAGAGAATTGTTTCCCAAGAGTAATTCCAAGGTGGTAGCAGGTATATCTCTTAACACCTGAACTCTCCTGAACTCAGGTGCGATTAGATCTAGGGGCAAAATGTTTTCAGAGTGTTCTTCATCTCTTTCCATCTCTTAGCAATTCTTTTTGCTGGTTGGCTCACTGTGAAGTAGATACTTATCATGTTCTTTCAGTTTAGCAACCTCAGCTGAAAGATAACTTCCCCATTAGTTCTTGCAGAATTGCGTTTTATCAGTCCTATTGGGTTCATTCCTGAACTACTGCTTGGGGGAGGGAATATGTTGATTGTTCCCACCTGGGTCATATACCTGTTCCAGGAACTTTGTGCTCATTCCAGAAACTTGAGAGTGGGAATACATAATTAGTGCCACCCAAACTACATGGATTGAGAGTAAGAGAAGGGTAGTTCAACAGAAATAAATTGATATGGTGCCACCAAAAGAAGGGGAGTAAAAAATAACATAGGTCTGTCACTTATATGCACATACAACTTGTACTCATTTGAAAAAAACACACAAAAAATCACACACCAAAATCTTACTGTACATAAGCATTCCTGCCTCATCTATTTTTCACCTAACATCACATTGTGAACAAGAGATTTTCTTTGAAAACATGATTTTAAATGGATGCAAAATTATAGTTAAATTCATTGCTTAATTTTAGATATTTGCTTTGTCAGAATTAGATTTTGGTTTGTCGCTTTTTAGAGAAGTAAGAGCAGTAAGGGTGGAATAGAGAAGTAGGGCCAAGACTACGGTGAGGCATGAGAGATGCCTACGACACAAAATAAGACTGTATTCACTTTTAGGGTCATGCAACCACAGGGTGGCACATGCACAACCCTGAGAATGAATGTCTCCGTAAATTTTGCATCCTAGGTGCCTCTCTAGCCTCTATCTATTTCTAGTTGTGAGGAGAAGCACAATTAAAGAATAGGAACTACATTTGGCTAATGAGTATGAGTTAGAGATGGCAACCTGTGTAAATGGGGAAGTTGGTGGGCAAGATTAGATGTACCAGAAAGTCGTTATTATACATTTTTAATTCATCTGTAGAAACCTTTGATGAGTTTTGATAAGGATGATATACCTTTGAAGTAATACAAGGACTATAATTTTTTTTAATCATAGGTTTATAGTAGGTTGAACAAGGAAATGTTCCATTTAGAATTCTACCAAAGAAGTTGTTGCTTAGTTTTAACCTAAATTTCAATATGAAGTGGAAAAATACTGTTTTTTTTCCATTTAAAAAAAGTATAGAAAAGACTTGAGTTGGAACATGATACATAAATAACACATGGGAGCTATGACTAGCTTTCTTGAGCAAGACACCTTGACAATGCTTGGTGGTGGGCATGGAATCCCAGTTGAACAGCTTGTTTTTAGGTTTCTGACAATAAATGTTCTTATATCATAGTCAGAGACCAGAATATGGAAGTCTAGATAACTTTGAACTATCTTTGCTGATAGAGAGGAGAGGCTAAACAATTTCAAATTAAATGGATTATTCAGTAACTTTGGGGAATCTGTCTTTAGAGTGGAATTAGGTAACATGTAATGTGTACATTTAGGTACACACTACATTTTGTTTCCTTTTATAAGTAATACTGTTTACTGTACTATTTCCAGGGAATTCCAGAAATATTGAAAGCAGTATAAAAGAGAAGTCATGATTAAAGTTTTTATATTTAAATATATTTTTAAGTCATGAATTTTATCATTTAATACAGAAACTCTTGTCAAAGCCTTACTTTATGCCAAAGTGTACAGAGAAAGCTGTAATTCACCTTGGAATTTCATTCATTCAGTAATCACTTGTTTGGTAACTACAGTGTTCCAGGTACTGTGTAGGATGCTGGCTATATTAAGAAACAATCCCTGTCTTCATTCATATCACAGTTTAGTGGAACTAGAGGGATGTAATAACACTTTCATTATATGTAGGTTAGATTTCTAACCAGTTGTAGCATTATGAACCTTCTCAAATCTGGAAGAGAATAAAATGCTTGTCTGGGGGGCAAAGGAGGAACCCTTTGAAAATGGGTCAGGAGACTTGGAAGATATTCCTGTGTTTGGTCAGGATGAAAGGAGTAATCATATTGGTAACATCAATGAAATGTCCTCTGATTCATATGAAAGTCAAGGAAGTAGGGGAAATGACAGGAAACGGAATAAGCAAACAAAAAATAAGGAGCTTGAAGAAAGGGGAAAGCTGAGTATAAACCAAGAAGTTGGGATTAGAAATATGAGGTGTGAGGCAAAAAATGAGAAACAGCAACAGGGCTATAAGCTGCATATATTGGCATCAGTGATAAGAGACCAATGACCAAGAAACATCTTAGAAATTCTAATTTCAGCCTTGGCTGGGTTGCTCAGTTGTTTGGAGCATCTTCTGTACACCCAAAAGTTGTGGGTTCCATTACTGGTCAGGGCACATACTTAGGTTGGGGGTTCGATCCCTGGTCAGGGCACCTATAGGAGGAAACCAGTTAATGTTCTCCCTTCCTCTCTCTCTCCCTTCCTTGCTTTCTAAAATCAACAAACATATCTTAGTTGCAAGGGTTGAGATAATATCCAATGCAAGGATCATGCTTTGGCATACTAAAGTATGTTAGATAGAGAAAGTATATATGTCCTGGGAGAATCCTTCCCAAACCTAAATTTTTCTCACATAGTTAACTATTTCTTTAGGGTGTAATAATATTTCAACAAGTGTAGTTTCTTCTTTTGATGTGCTTCAATCTTGAAATTAGTTTTATACTGCGAGAAATGAGAAAAACATGAATTACCTATTCAAAACTCAGGGAATAGGTTAGAAGAGAAGGTAAGATACATTACTCACTGGGAAACTTATGGGAAGAAAGGGAGAGAGTAAGAAGGGGATAAAGTTAAGTAAGAAGAGTATTTTTATTCTTAACTAGAGGCCCGGTGCACAAAAATTTGTGCACTGGGGCGGGGGGAAGAGGGGGTCCCTCAGCCCAGCCTGTGCCCTCTCGCAGTCTGGGACCCCTCGGGAGATAATGACCTGCTGGCTTAGGCCCGCTCCCGGGTGGCAGAGGGCAGGCCCAATCCCTAGGTGCAGCCCCTGGTCGGGCTCAGAGCAGGGCCGATTGGGGAGTTGGGGTGCCGCCCCCTGTCATGCACAGCGCAGGGCGGATCGGGAGGTTGCGATGCCACCCCTAGTCATGCTCAGGGTAGAGCTGATTGGGGGGTTGGGGCACC
>NW_005358650.1:5183268-5185516 GCF_000412655.1 Myotis brandtii
CTTGCATATCGCCCTGATTAGCCAATGGGAAGGGTAGCGGAGGTATGGCTAATTACCATGTTTCTCTATTATTAGATAGGATGTGATGAATGTGAGATATTGCCACAGTTCATTTCCAATAGTAGCTTACTGTACTCCATGTGTACATTTTAACCTTTTTCTCTGTGGTGTACAATTCTGACTCCTTGAATTTCTTCTTGCAGCTCATGTTTTCTGGCTAGACCTATGATCATTTCGTGAGACTCCACTGAAAGTTTTATCGTGTCTTCCTCATCCCTAATGTGTAATCCTTCAACATGGACCTGCTACTTTAGCTAAGATATGACCAACAATGAATAGTAGTAAGGTAGGATTACATTACTCTTCTTAGTAAATTACTTAAATAAAAGTAAAATAGTTATTTTTATATTACTAAATAGTTACTAAAATGATTATTTTTTCCTTTGAAAGTTTTGACTTGTCTTGATTTGTAGTTTTTTTGTTAGATTATTCTCCTACCTAGGCAGGCTACAGTCATTTTATATTTGTGTTACTTATCTTTTGCTTGTTATTTATCTTACTGAATTGTATATCATTTGTGATGTAATTATTTTTTTTTCAACTATCACTTATAATCAGCAGAATCTCAATCTATATATCTTTCCCAGCCTGTGTGCCTACCAGTCCTTTGTTTACAACTCCCTGGCACTAAACTCAATATATTAGTTTTCTTCTTAAATACTTGTTCCTTCTTCTGGTTTATGTATTTCTGTTAATAACATTATTAGTCCCATTTTCTAATATAGTAATATAATTATTTACTATTTTAGCCATTTATTTGATGTATATGGATAGGTTTCTATTAAGTATTTGACAATTTGTTGATTGATAATCTTGCTGTGTAGATTATTTTTCATTTGAAGTTTTTACTTTCAGCACTTTGATTATATCATCTTATTTCCTTCTGGCCTGCAAAGTTTCTGCTGAAAAATGTGATAGTATTCTAACTTTAAATATACATTGACTGCAGTTTTTACATTTGGTTGCATTAAGTTAAAGGGAAGAAAACTAGATCATTTATGTTGTATTTGGTACACTGGCACTGGTTTGCTATTGATATTTATTTAAAACAACAGCAAGAGTTCCTTCCCTACACGCTATTAGGCACCTCTACCTTCTCACCAGTTGGTTATTACTAGGAATATATACCTAGTGACTGGAGTAGTCTAAGTATTCATTTCTGAAAAATTCACTATTTCAAATGGGAGATAGCTTAAAGTGCAAATGATAAGCAAGTTAGTAGAGACAACTAGAGGTAGGCCAGTGAGAAATGATTTAAGTACTTGCTCTCTGATACTTGTGTAGAGCTGGCATTCAGTGAGTTTTTTTTTTTTTCTTTACTTGCTTGCTTTTGAGTTTCACAGATTTGGTTGGTTTTCCTTAAGAATTATATGACATTTAGGAGTAAGTGGAGCTTTTTTTGGAAGGATTAGGAGGTAACTTTTAAGCAGTATTTTCAAAGGGAGAAGAGGCATATTTTGGTTGAGAGGAAAGGAGGAAAGTGTCAGTGAACAAGGGACTGCTCTAGGTGATTTAGGGACGCCTGTGAAGCCTTTCCTTCCCTTTGCTCCAGATGGGCTTGGATTATACTTCGCTTTGTACAGGGATTCCTTGTAGCAATTATTGTTATGTGTTAGAACTGCTTCTCCTCTAATAAGCTCCCTGAAGCTGTGACCAGTACTTCTTATCTGTGTGTACTCAGGACCTCACTCAGTGCCAGGCATGTTATAGACATTTAATAAGTAGTTACTGGAAGAATCAATAAATTAATGAATGAAAGACTTTTTTCTAAGACATGGAGCAAAAGGACTATGATTTCTTTGCTGTGCAACCACAGTAAAGGTTGAACCTGTGGTTAGACAAATTTATTGTTGAGGTGCTCTATTAGAGCTAGAATGGTTCAGGAGCCTAGGTTATAAAGCAGGGATGAAGTTGTTCAGCAGAAACCAGAGGCATTCTGAGTGGAAAATGCAATTGGGAGATTTTTCACAAAAGTAACTATCATGATATAAGTGCCTTTTTCATTTTCTAAATAAATGTAAATAAAAAATATTTGAAGGAGAAGTAATTTTTTAATGTTAAACATTGTATCTGTGAAATTTGATTTTTATCTTCTTAATCCTTGGTCTTAAAAATACTTTTCGAAAAAAAATTATTTGAGGAGTCTTTTCTTTACATTTTTACTAGAGGCCCTGCCCCTGATCAGGGT
>NW_005358650.1:5185651-5207102 GCF_000412655.1 Myotis brandtii
CCGACTGGGGGCTGGGCCGGTGGGGGTGGGGGGAGGCGATTGGGGCCCAGATCAGGCTGGTTGGCTGCTGCAGTGCACGTTATAGCCACCGGTTGTTCTGGTCCTTCTGCCATTCCGGTCGCTGGGCTTTTATATATATAGATACTTACGATAAAAATGCAAACTAGAGGTACATAAAGTAGAAAGTGGCATTCTTCCCACTATTTTGTCTCACTCTTCAGAGGTAGTTAATGATAAAAGTTTGATGTATATCAGTTTTTACTTTTTTGTTAATCCTTATCTGAGGATATTTTTTTCATTGATTTTTAGAGAGTGGAAAGGAGTGGGGGAGAGGAGGAGAGGTGGAGAGAGAGATTGAGAGACATTGATGTGAGGGAGATACATCGATTAGTTGCCTCCCACATGTGCCTTGACTGGGGCTGGGGATTAAACCTTGACCAGGAATCAAACCTGTGACCTATTGGTGGGTGGGCCAACACTGGCCAGGGCCATTTTTACTTTTAAGTTATATATGTTCAAGAACATGCATGTTTATATTTGTATACTTTTCAAAACATGATCATTTGATATATATGTTCCGAAATTTGCTTTTCCTACTTATCCACTGACTTCTATTTATCCTCCTGTAATTCTAAAATTTGTTGGATATATTAAAAGACAGAACTAGCAGAGAATAACAGTCAGAAACCAGTGCAATCAAATGTATGGGGATATCAATCAGTGGTTGTTGGGACCAAGTCAGTGCCAACAGGAGTCCCCAATTTGGTGTGCAGTGAGGAAGGAAACTTTATTTAGTGCCAACAGCTCAACAGAAAACAGTATCACTGTGGCACAGCTCCATAGTGCTACAGCACAGCTGTGAAAAGCACAACCACTGAGGCTGCCCTGGGGCCAGACCCCTCTTCAGCTAGGCAGCTCTGCTCCATGATGGTCTGCTTTGCTCTGCTCCAGTGAGGCATCTTTGGGGAGCCCAGGAAACATAGTCTTCAGTCTTCTGTGGAAAGTGCACTCTGAGCCATAGGGGAGCTGACTTATATAGACAGAATTCCCTGCCCCTAGCCCCTGATTGGTCAGAACAGAGCTGCTCTGATTGGTCAGAGCTGCACAGCTCCAATTGGATGGGGAAAGCCTTAATCCTATTGTTTGAAATAGGACTCCAGGAATCTCTATATAGAAAAGCCTAAGCAACCAGATGACTGGCCGGTAGCTATGACACACACTGAGCACCAGGGGGAAGACACTCAATGCAGGAGCTGCCCCCTGGTGGTCAGTGCATTCCTGTGTTCAGTTGACAGACGGGCGCCAGATGCTGGGCTCACAGTTGGCGAGCGCAACTGTGGGAGTGTGAGCCTCTCCCGCGGACACTCTCCCTGTGCATCCAAGTGGCGGCGCAGTGGGCCGGGATGAGCGGGCGTGGTGCAGCGCCCAGCTAGGGCTCCGGCTCCTGCCCAACCGCCTGCTGCTTCGCACAATACTTTGTGCTGTGTGGGATCGGTGGCGCGGAGGTCCACTGATCCCCACAGGCCAGGCCGAGGGACCCCACTAGTGCACAAATCCATGCACTGGGCCTCTAGTTCTTCTTTTTTTTTTTTTTAAAAAAATACATTTTATTGATTTTTTACAGAGAGGAAGGGACAGGGATAGAGAGTTAGAAACATCGATGAGAGAAACATCGATCAGCTGCCTCCTGCACAGTCCCCACTGGGGATGTGCCCGCAACCAAGGTACATGCCCTTGACGGGAATTGAACCCGGGACCCTTGAGTCCGCAGGCCGATGCTCTATCCACTGAGCCAAACTGGTTAGGGCAAGGGCCTCTAGTTCTTTATAAGTGCTGCCTCAGATGGCAGAGACACAGTGAGGAGGCTTCTCTGTGAGGTGCAGTTTGCTTGAGAGACCCCTATGTAGAAATGGCTAATAGGCTGTGCTTTTTTTTTTTTTTAAATATATTTTATTGATTTTCCACAGAGAGGAAGGGAGAGGGATAGAGAGTTAGAAACATCGATGAGAGAGAAACATCGATCAGCTGCCTCCTGCACACTCCCCACTGGGTATGTGTCCGCAACCAAGGTACATGCCCTTGACCGGAATCGAACCTGGGACCCTTGAGTCCGCAAGTGGACGCTCTATCCGCTGAGCCAAACCAGTCAGGGCAATAGGCTGTGCTTTTTAATTTTTTTAAAATTTGATCCTAGTTAGCACTAGGAGCCCTTCTTATTCCTTAGGGTTCATAAGAGATAAAGTGTAAAAAGCTCAGGATAAAAAAAACCAAAACAACCTGCTAGTTGTTATTAGTTTAATTGCTATCTGTTAGTTTAGAAGTAACTCTTTTTGACTTGTTTAATGTACATGAAATTATAACAGTAATCATTTTTCATATAATGCATTTTAGAATAGACACATAAGGGATAATTAGAGAACTTTAAGGTTTATTGAGTACACCTTTATGCCTGATATGTGAGAAACATGGCGATAAAATCATGAATAGGACACTGTCATTACTGAGTGCTCTGACAACAAATTGCAGAGGTAGTGTTGGCTATCTGGAGGAGGTGATATGAGAACAATCTTGAAATACTAGTAACAATTAGCTAAGCTTTTTTAAAAAAAAATATGGCTGAGAGTTAGGAGGGATTGAGTCAGAGTTGGAGATTTTTAGTACAAGCATAGAAAGAGAAAAGTCAGGGGAAGTCAATTGATTCAATATGTGTGGGGAAAGAAGTAGGGGTGTATATGCCCCATTTGCCTGGAAAAGTCTAAGCTTACCCTTGTTTTCCTGGCATAATGAAGAATTGCATCTCTTTCACTCTTAAAAGTATCCCAGTTCTGGATGATCAAGTGGCATATTCACCTTAGAAGAGAAAGGAATATAGGGGGAGCTGATAAATTTTAGGGAATATAGTTTGATCAGTTGGGCGACTAGAAATTTATTTGAGGTCAAAGAGTAGGTATAGAATTGTGGGGAAGCACAGAACTTGGTTGGAAAGTCTATAAGGAGGATTCTCTGAAAGGTCGGGGGCCTCTGGGGGACCTTGCCAAAGGCTGCAGCCCCTGCCTTGACTTTTCCAAACAAGTACAAGCCCCTAAGTGTTTTACTGGAATCTCTATGCTTAGTCTTTAGACTCGACCTCATAGAAGCATGTGCTTTCTCAAGGATACTTACCCTGTTGATTGTATCTAAAGGTTAATTTTAGTTCAAGCTGTTGTTACAATAAAAGTCTAAGGAGGCAGGCGAATGGGGCTGCCTGGTTCGTATAGCCAAGCAATCCCTTAGCCTCTCTTTCACAGAAACTTGTGTCAGGTAATCCATTCATCCATTGCTCAGGGTCTGCTGGTCAGTCCCAGCTTAGAATCAGTCAAGACTCCAGAGAGATGGAATGTAGTAGGTTATGACCTAAAACTAGAATATTAAAATTTACCATAGCAGAGATGGAACAGTTTTAGATTCAGGCCATGTGTAATAGCAGGTGTAGTTGAAATGGAGCTGGATCAAATGGGTCTTTGGAGAAGAGAAAGACTGGAGGTTAAAATCTCCATGGGTGAACATAAGAATTGGTTTAGAGAATAACATTTTGGGACAAGTGGATATTAAGAGGAAGATTTGGAGACAAATAACAGCTAGGTAGGATAGGACTTGGTAAAGCTGAATGATGTAAATTACAACGGAGAAGAGATTTTTCAATATGTTTGGAAGAGCGGTGATTCGGAAATAGCACTAAGGAATCAGGATAAAGTTACCACCCATCACATTCCCTTCCCCCAACCTCATGGATATGGGTGGTAGAATGTAGGGAGGTATAGTTGCCACCTGAGAGCACTGTGCTTTGGGGGAGCTGGGTTTCAGGTAGGTGGAGGTAGAGATTTAGGGAAATTTATTTACAAACTAAATAGAATTCTAGAAGAACAATTAAGGAAGAAAACACATTTGTTAGGGTATGATCATAGAGAAAAGATGGGGTGGGAGTGGGGATCAGGCTGTGCCTTTTGGGAAAACAGTGTTACATAAAAACACACACCCAAGAATGAAACTTACTTGACTCCATGTTCTAACTTGGAGTTGTCTGATCTGGGTTCCCTGAGAGGCTGTCTTATTGCAGTGTATAGGGACTGGTTTTAACTTACTACTGATGGGACCTTGATGGTTGCCATTCTGCTAGTGCTTGCTTTTAATGAATGTATTTGAAAGTACATATATGGATATGGTAATTATTTTGACACTGTTACTCTCTTTAAAGGAAAAAAATTGTTTGACCTTAATTTGAAAATTGAACTCTTTTGTAATAATTGATCATATAGAAAGTTTCTCGAATTTAGAACTAGGTTGTATGCATTGTGGTCATAGTTAATCTTTTTAACCTTTTATTCCTGTTTTCCTTCAAATTAGCAATGTTTCACAAACATGTTCCTCATTTTTTTAACTGTATATCCTTGCTCATGTTTAAACTTCCACTTAGGAAGAAACGCTACTCTACCACTTGCTCTTCCACAGTCTCTCTGTGAGGGTTCTCTCTCTAAGGCTTCATTAGTAATGACTACTTTTAATAAGTCTCCCCAAAGTCAGACACATTAAATACGTTAACTCATCTGACCTTTATGACAACCTTGCAAAGTAGGTATTACTATTCCCATTTTGAAGATAAGAAAACTGAGCTTCCAGGAGTTAATTAACATGCATTGAGTCCTCTACTCAGCTTTGCTCTTTCTTTTCTCTGTGTCTCTGTAACACTTTGTACCTTATGCTTTTATGTCTCTGAGCCCCTCCCGATGGCCATTAGAAATGTCATGGATACTTTCTCTGTTTTCCCTCTGAACCTGTAACCAATTTGTATTTGTGAACCTTTGAGTTATATGACATTGTTTTCCAGGTTTGTCACCCCTAATAGGTTGTTAGCTTCTTGAGACTAGGGTCTGATATCTTATTCATCTTGGTATTGTTGGCACTCAGAAATATGCTTGCCAAATAGTTGCTTAGTACAAGTTGCTGAATGAATTTGGAATGAATTGTGTCATCATTACCTATGCATTATCATTACTTGTCTAGTTAGTCTTCATACACTGTAAATTGCTTGAAGGCAGTAATCGAGATTTTATCTATAATAATAAAAGGGTAATATGCTAATTAGACCAGGGTAATTAGACCAGACATCCTTCCAGACATCATTCCAGACGTCCTTCTGGACGAAGCCGGGGCCAGAAGGAAGCCTGGGTCCTGGGTTCCTACCTGCGGCCGGAGGGAAGCCAGCCCAGGTCCCGGGTACCAGAGGGAAGCCGGTGCCGGCAGCCAGGCGAAGGAAGGCTTGCTCTTGCACTAGCCTCTATCAGGGGTCCTCAGACTTTTTAAACAGGGGACCAGTTCACTGTCCCTCAGACCGTTGGAGGGCCGGACTATAGTTTAAAAAAAACTATGAACAAATTCCTATGCACACTGCACATATCTTATTTTGAAGTAAAAAAAACAAAACAAATACAATATTTGTATTTGCATGTGGCCCGTGGGCCGTAGTTTGAGGACCCCTGCGTCTAGTTTGTGCATCGGGCCTCTAGTTTATCTATAAACGCCTAACATTATCTCTCCCATGGTTACTCAGTAAGTAGCTGTTGATTTATATTAATACCGTAAAGCAAAGAAAAAAATTGTTAATAATTCTCTCCTTAAATAATTTTAAATATCAGTACTTTCAAATACACTTTTAAAATGAAAAAAGTTTATTTAAAAGCACACATGTTGTTCATTTGCTTATAGACTTGCAGTTAGTATTCATTATTCTCTTGCAGTGGGACATTGTCATTCATTAATGCTGTCCCAATAGATTGCCCAGTCCAGTGCTTTTTGCGTTGTATTTAATTTCTTTTTCAGGTAAGCTAGAAGCAACATTTTCAAGTAAAGACAACATAGGAGGAGTTTTAAATACTGTATCTGTAAGGTGGCCAAGGTCACCATATATTAACTTAATTAATGATGATGTCGTCAGAATTAAATGTGGTGACTGTTAACTTTTGCCTGTTTAGCTGCTTCTGAAATAGCACCTCACTTTATTTTCATATGTGGTCAGGTTTTTTGGTTTGTAACTGTGGTTATTACTTGCATGTTCTGGGGAGGCTTTTGACTTTGTTTTTGTCTTGCTGCAGGCAGCTTGATATTTTGTTCAAATAGAGTCACTATTTCTGACTTCTGTCAGTATTAAAGCTTATAAAAGATAAGAAATACCATTAGATAATTATTTTTGTACTTTAACTGGTTAATAATTTTGTAGTCTTTATCAATGAACAAACATATTTTGATAAAGTAGCTCAAACCACAAAGTCATTTTGATAGGTTTTATTAGTCAAGGTTTATAAATTCAAACTGAAAAAAAAGAAAAAAGAAATAAGCTCTATTTAATTTCCTGCTTGCTTATGAGAATATCTGGTGGAGAATGAGAGATTTCCTGTTTCTATTACATAGTTTTTATTTATGTATTTGCTAATTTTTCTAAATTTAGCATATCTTTAATTGTATGTTTTGTCAATATTAAAATAAAGGAAGTAATTAAAATCTTTCTTATAAGACATTATCTGAATTAAAATAAATTAGCCTTACTTTAAAAAGAATATTCAATACATAGTAAACTTTATGTATGTTATATAAAATTATTATTTCCATCTGTGTAATTGAAGAATATAAAAGTGGCCAGTTGTTGAGCCAAAAGTTGAAAGACAGGAGGTACTTATAACAAATACTTGCATATACCCTTATACTTACAAGAAATACCATGGGAATTCTATTATCCAACCAATGAAACTAATGTGTTTTATATTTTGCTATTTAATAACTTCCATTTTTGTTTTAGAAGAATGTATTTGTAGATCTATTTTATACAAAATGAACTTTTAATTTTGAGAATATAGAAATTTTTAATGGTTCTTTTAAAATTTTAAATAATTATTTATGGTGAATTGAAAACTCAACATAACTCACTTGATCCTAAAAACCAAACTGAATAATATTAAATAAGATAGCTTTAAATAAATCTAAATAGTCAGTTGTTTATTAGGATTTTTACTATTTTCACCTTTTTAAAAAAAATACATTTTATTGATTTTTTACAGAGAGGAAGGGAGAGAGATAGAGAGTTAGAAACATCGATGAGAGAGAAACATTGATCAGCTGCCTCCTGCACACTCCCTACTGGGTATGTGCCCGCAACCAAGGTACATGCCCTTGACCGGAATCGAACCTGGGACCCTTGAGTCCACAGGCCGACGCTCTATCCACTGAGCCAAACCGGTTAGGGCTATTTTCACCTTTTTAAAAATAATGTTTTTATTGATTTTAGAGAGAGGAAGGGAGAGGGATAGAGAGATAGAAACATTGATTGGCTGCCTCCTGCACATGCCCTGACTGGGAATCCAACCAGTGACCTCTTGGTTCATGGGTCAGTGCTCAATGCCTAAGCCACACTGGCTGGGCTACTTTCACCTTTTTAATGATGCTATTTAAAAATAGACATCTTTGCTAATAGCACTAGTACACTTATGTATAATACTCTGTTTCTGCCTGATTTGTACTTGCTATCCCCTAAATTTTTCCTGATTCTTGGTATGACAGGTGATTTTCAATTGAATCCTAGGTATTTTATTTATTACTAGAGGCCCGGTGCATGAATTCGTGCATGGATGGGGTCTGGCCAGCGCATATTAGCCTTTTATTATATAGGATGTTAGGAGACTCTGAGTCCTATTTCAGTATTTTATTTTGATAGGCAGTCTGTTTAGGTTTAGCTTACAGGTCCTGGCCTATTTCTGTGGGCTGTGCTTCTAAGAAAAGTTTAAATTTTAATCTTTTTGCTGTTATTTTGGTTGGCTTATTTATCTGTTACCACTATGGCTCACAGTGCTGCTTGAGCAAGTAGATGATGTTTTTCTCAGGCTGAGCTATTAGATGTCTATTTGTAGGGAAGAGATGAGATAGGATTTCATTACCGTACCCCCTAGCTGTTCTGATGTCTATGGGTAGGAGAGGAGAGTCTTAGGCCATGGAGAACAAGGAGCTTCCTGGACTGGTCCTCTTATTAAAGCTGGGTCCCTCTTGCTAGTTCTTCTTGCCTGCTCTGATGTCTCTGGGTAGAGAAGGAGATCCTTGGACCTGGGGGCACAAAGAGGCTTCATGATCTGGCTGCTTGCTGTAGCTGGGTCTCTCTAGCTGGTTCTTCCTGCCTGGTTCAATTTCTTTTGGAGGAAAAGGGGATTCTCAGGACTAGCAGGGAAGGAGAGTACTTCCCCTGGCAGGATAGTTACAAGTTTTCTTTTCTTTTCTTTTTTATTTGTTTTATTATTTCAAACACTACTGAAATGGTCTGATAAATGTCATTTGACATCTATGGCGAAATCGTTTGTGGATACTATTCTCTTAAAGTATTTATAAGCTCTACCAATTAAAGAGTTAGATATAGTCTTAATTTATTATGGAGTTATTTTTAAAAATTACTATTTATTGTACTTTAAAGTACATATTAAATTATTTTCTACTCACCCTGACCTAGAATATTGGTGTATGTAAATAAGTACCTAGGATGGGCTGGAGTGTTTCTCAGATACCTTCCAAATTCTGTTTCCATTTTATACTTCTGAGCTCCCTTTGAATTTCTGATAACAGAAGAAAAATATATTGTCAAAGCTTAGACCAAAGCTAGATGTAATTAGCAGAAGAAGTGATATTTATCCCAAGTGCTGAATGAATAAAATTAACTACAATCTCAGATATGATTTTTAAAAAAGTAAGCTGTTTCACCTTTGTTTAGTCTCAAATAATGTTCCATATTTTTTCATTGAAAACATTGAATGAGATAGAGTATATATTCAGTGACACTTAGTTGAGCTGTAGGTAAAATAACAGAAAAATGTTCCTTGTAAATTTTTGTGCCCCATAAAGATACAGTATATCAAAATAAAATATTTAAAACTACTATATACAAAGTGAAAAAATCTGGAATTATCCTATTCTATATGAAGTGAATAAGTCGGTTACTTTACATTGACTTATTTATGTTAAGGTCCATTTAGTATCCTGGTTGCTACTTTGGAAACTTTGATGAAGTGCAGTTTTCCACTACTTTCCCCCTCTCATACTTGTTTGCTAGATCATAAAACTGGACAGTTTTCAGTTGGGGGGAAATTGTAAATTGTTCTCTATTTGGACAACCCACATTTTTACCATCTTTTTAGATGATATCACTGAGGTTAGAGAGATAAACCGCTTCTCATTTTTTCTGTATAGCTTAGACTGATCTCAGCTGAATTAACAAGAAATTGACTTCTGGTATGGATGAGCCAGAACTAAATATAAAGGTGTGTTTCTTCATTATTTCTATCTGGCCCTGAAAGATTCATTGCCTGAAATTCTAGGAGGCTGGAGAGCAAAATATATTCTGTCATAGTTTTTAGAATTTATAGCAAACAAGCAGAATATTTTGGGGAAGTTTCTGATAACTGAACTTCAGATGATCATGTTAAGCTGTAGTGACTTTCTATAACTTATTTTTATTTTTTAAAAAAGCATTTATAACTTTTTAAAAATATTTTTTTATTGATTTTAGAGAGAGGAAGGGAGAGGGAGAGAGAGAAACATCAATGATGAGAGCGGATCATTGACTGGCTGCCTCCTACATGCTCCCAACTGGGGATTGAGCCCACAACCCGGGCATGTGCCCTTGACCGGAATTGAACCTGGGACCCTTCAGTCTGCAGGCCAATGCTCTATCCACTGAGCAAACCCCGCTAGGGCTACAATTTATTGACATATAGGTCACATGCTAAAAAATTTGCCCATGTAAACTGTACAATTCAATGATTTTTTAATTAGTTCAAAGAGTTGTGCAACCATCATCACATTCAATTTTAGAACATTTTTATCCCTCAAAATGAAATGCAGTATCAATTAGCAGTTACTCCTCACTTCTTCCCAAGTTTGTCAGCCTTCAGCAACCACTACTCTATTTTCTGTCTCTAAACTTTGGGCATTTCACATCATAGAGTATGTCAGCCTTTTGATTTTTACTTTTTCACTTAGCATAATGTTTACAAGGTTTATCTATGTTGTAGCTTGTATCTGTAGTTCATTTTTTTCATTGTCAAATAATATTTCATTTGTATGGATATCATGTTTTATTTATGTATTCATCAATTGATGGACATTGAGATTACTCCACTTTGTGGCTGTTATGAATAATTCTGCTTGAACATTCTGTACAAGTGTTTGTATGGACATATATTTTCATTTCTCCTGGGTTTATACTGAACAGAGGAATATAATAACTCTATGTTTAACTTTTGAGAAACTGCTCATTTTACATTTCCATCAGCAGTGTAGGAGGGCTCTAATTTCTTCACAGTGTCCAATACTTGACATTATCTGTCTTTTTGATTATAGATATACTGGCGGTGTGAAGTGGAATCTCACTGTGATTTTGATTTGTATTTTCCTAATGACTAATGATATTGAACATACTTTCATGTGTGTGTGGGACATTTGTAAATCTTTTTGGAGAAATCTTTTTTTCAGATCTTTTGTTCATTTTAATTGGTTTGTCTTTTTATTATTGAGTTATAAGAATTCTTTATACATTCCTGATAGAAGTTCCATGTCAGAGAGGATTAGCAAATATTTTCTACCGTTTTGTGGGTTGTCTTTTCCCTTTATTGATGGTGGTGGCTTTTAAAGTACAGAATTTTTTTTAATTTTAATGAAGTCCAATTTATGTATTTTTGTTTTGTTGCTTGTGCTTTTGGTGTTATATCTAACAGACCATTGCCTAAGCCAAAGTCATGAAGATTTACTTTGTTTTCTTCTGAGAGTTTTATAGATTTAGCTCTGATATTTAGAGCTACATCCCTGTAAAGTTTATTTTTTGTGTATATTCTAAGGAAGGAATCGTGCTTCATTCTCTTGTATGTGGAAATCCATTTGTCCCAGCAGCATCATTAGTTGAAGAGACCTTTTTACCTATTGAGTAGACTTGGCACCCTTATAGAAAATAATTTAACCTTAAATGTGAGTATTTATATCTGGAACCTCTGTTCTACTTCACTGATGTCTATGTCTACCATATGTCAGTACCACATTATCTTCATTGCTGTAGCTTTTCAGTAGGTCTTGAAACCAGGAAGTTGAATACTCTAACTTTGTTCTTCTTTTTCAATATCTTTTGTTAATTTTTGGTTATTCTGGCTTCCTTGAATTTCTATGTAAATTTTAGCTAGTCAATTTCTGCAAAAAAAAGAAGCTAGCTTAGATGTCAATATGTATTGAGTTAAATCTGTAGATAAAAGTGGTGAGTATTGCCTTCTTAACAATGTTAAGTCTTTAGGATCCAAGGATATGAATCTTTCCATTTATTTAGGTCTTCTTTAATTTATTTTAACAATGTTTTTTAGTTTTAAGAATACAAGTTTTGCATTTATTTTGTAATGTTTATTCCTAAATATTTTATTTTTTTGATGTTCTTGCAAATAATTTGTTTTAAATTTTGTTTTTGGATTGATAATTGCTAGTGCATAGATATGTAGTTGATCTTTGTTTATATTGATCTCCTACCCTGTAATCTCATTTATTTATTTATTTTTATAAAAGTTCTAAAACTTTTTATTGTGTTGCTTAGGATTTTCTATCTACAATGTCATGTCATCTGCAAATATAGTTTTACTCTACAATTTTAATAGAAATTATTTCATTTATTTTATGGTACTGACTAGAACCTCCAGTACAGTGTTGAATAGAAGTGGTGAGGGTGGACATCCTCATCTTGTTCCTAATCTTTGGTGTGAAAGCATTCAGTTGTAGTAGTGATTTCTTTTGTAACCCTAAAATGAGCCCTAAAAAAGTTAAAAATAACTTTGTTTTGAAGACAAACTTTCTTTTGATTTAAGATTTTTTCTTCTGTTTACATACACAGATATGCACTGATTAGAAAGCTTGCTTGTGCAGTGTGGAGGATAAGACAGTGCCTTACAAAAATGGGGTTTGGGAGTGACCTGAAGAATTCACATGAAGCTGTGTTAAAATTGCAAGACTGGGAATTACGCTTACTGGAAACAGTGAAGAAATTTATGGCCCTGAGGATAAAAAGTGATAAAGAATATGCATCTACTTTACAGAACCTTTGTAATCAAGTTGATAAAGAAAGCACTATTCAAGTGAATTATGTCAGCAATGTTTCTAAGGTGAGAGGAATAATTTCATCATTTGTTATGTATAGCATCATAATTGTGCTTAAGGCAAATAGGACATACTACATATGGATAAACCCCACAATACATTATTGTTATTATTAATATTGCGGTAAGTAGTTGATTATCTTTTGAGTTCTTTAAATAATAAAAACACAAGTCTTTATGTTTACCCAATGAGTTACAATGTACAGTACTCTTATTTCTTGGTGTATATCTAGATTTCTATCTGGTATCATTTTCCTTCTTGAAGGACTGCCATTAACATTTTTATAATGGAATTCTGATAATTCATTTTTTTAGGTTTTGTAAGTATGAAAATGTTTATATTGTCTTCATTTTTGAAAAATATTTTTGCTGTTTATTTTTTCTCTCAATACTTCAAAAATACCACTATAGTATTTCCTTGCATTGTTGCTGATGAAATATTTGTTATTTTCCCCCCTCTGGCTGTGCTTAAAATTTTTTCTTTATTGCTGATTTTATTTATTTATTTATTCTCATTCGAGGATATTTTTCCATTTATTTTTATAGAGTGGAAGAGACGGGAAGAGAAGTGAGAGAGAAACATTGATTGGTTGCCTCCCTCACATGCCCGACCAGGGCTGGGGATTGGGATTGAATTTGCTCTTGATGGGAATTGAAACCTGAATATTACGCGGGCTAACTCTCTATCCCAGCGGTTCTCAACCTGTGGGTCGCGACCCCTTTGGGGGTCCAACGACCCTTTCACAGGGGTTGCTTAAGACCATCAGAAAACACATATATAATTACATATTGTTTTTGTGATTAATCACTATGCTTTAATTATGTTCAATTTGTAACAATGAAAATACATCCTGCATATCAGATATTTACATTACGATTCATAACAGTAGCAAAATTACAGTTATGAAGTAGCAACAAAAATAATTTTATGGTTGGGGGTCACCACAACATGAGGAACTGTATTAAAGGGTCGCGGCATTAGGAAGGTTGAGAACCACTGCTCTATCCACTGAAACAATCTGGCTAGGGCTCTTTATCACTGGTTTTAATCAGCCTGTTATGTGCCTTTGCGTAGTTTTCTTCATGTTTCTTCTGCCAGGGGTTTGTTGACATTCTTATATCAGGGTTTAGAGTTTTAATTAACTTTGGAAAAATATCAGCCATTATATAAAAACAATATTTTTTTAGTCCTCTCTCATCCCTCTTACCTGCTTTGGGGAGTCTGATTACATATACACTGAGTGACCAGATTATTACGACCACCTGACGTATGAAGGCAAATTAGCTATAATTTTGTGCTGAAGTTGCTAGAGGGCCAGACCATTATAAATAGGGAAGCAGGTTGTTTACCATGACAGTAAAAGTGATTTTTTTCTGAAGATATGGGTAAACAACGCGATTTAACAGCCTTTGAACATGGGATGATTGTTGGTGCTCAAAGCCATGGAGCGAGTATCAGCAAAACAGCCGAAGGCCTGTTCGAACACCTTTGCTGTCTGCAGTTACCAAGATAAAACGTCTCCAATTTGCACAGGAACACAAGGATTGGACAGTCGAGCATTGGAAAAAAGTCATGTGGTCCGACGAATCACGTTTTCAGTTGCATCATGCAGATGGCAGAGTGAGAATTTGGCGGAAACAGCATGAAAGCATGCACCCCACATGCATGAGTACAACCCTTCAAGCTCGGGGGGCAGTGTTATGCTTTGGGGCATGTTTTCCTGGCATGATTTGGGCCCTTTAATTCGTGTGGAACAACGTCTGAATAGCACAACATACCTAAGTATCGTTGCTGATCAAGTTCATCCTATCACGTTAATGGCATATCCCAATGGAGGTGCCTTCTTCCAACAAGTCAATGTGCCATGCCACGGTGCTCGTATTGTGCAGGAGTGGTTTCAGGAACATGAGGGAGACTTTACCTTGCTTAGGTGGCCCCCACAATCACCAGATCTCAATCCAATTGAGCATTTGTGGGACGAAGTTAAAAGAGCCATCAGGCAGCTGGCTCCACAACCATCAAATCTCACAGAACTGGACAGTGCTATTCATCAGGCATGGTGTCAGATTCCTCGCATCACCTTTCAACATCTCGTGGAGTCAATGCCAAGAAGAATCACCGCAGTATTGAAGGCAAAAGGTGGCCCAACGAAGTACTGATGGGGTGGTCATAATAATCTGGCCACTCAGTGTATATGTGGCTGTTTGAAGTTATCCCATAGTTTACTGATACTCTATTTATTTTTCTGTCTTTGTGTTTCATTGTAGTTAGTTTCTATTATTATGTCTTCCATTTCTCTAATCTTGTTTTTATGCAATGTCAGATCCCATGTATTTTTAAATAACTGTTGTTAATTACATCCCATGTATTTTTCATGTCAGACATTGTTCATTTCTGGTGCCCTTTAATAATCCTATCAGAGACATGAAGTCTGACCATTTCCCAGACCACTCCTCTTCCAGCAATGCTACTTCCTCCCTCCTTCTTCTTTCTCTGACAATCTCACTTTATGTCTCACCTTTATTTTGGGATATGGTTAAGTTACTTGGAGACAGTTTGATCTGTTTGGTTCTTGCCTATTTGTGCCATTAAACCCAGGTTTTTTACCCCATACCTGTACTGTAGATTAGGGAATTAGAGGGAAGGAAACAGAAACTGAGTAGTTGAGCCATTTCCATATTGAAATGAGTAAATCTTAAAAAAAAAATGATTTATGTGTTATAGTTCAACTAGGAGCCCAGTGCACAAATTCGTGCACCTTGAGTGGGTCTGTGGGCCCTGAGTCTGCGGTAGGCACAGGGACGGGCCTTGGCCCATACTCTGTGCTCCCGCCTGGCCCTTCATGCCACAGCCCAGTCTCCTGTCTGCTGGCAGCCCTGCTCCTGCCGCCGCCACTCCCATGTGCTGATGGGGCTGGCCCTGCTCTCACCCGCTGATGGCGCAGAGCGTGGAGTGATTGGGGCTGGTGCCAGCAGCAGGTGCGAGTGGTGGCTGCTGCCCCGATCACCCCGCTCAGGAGCAGGGGGAGGTGGAGAAGCCCTCAGGGGCGGTCAAGGCCAGCAGCCACCGCTCACAACCGCTGATGGCAGCGGGTGCGAGCAGGACTGGCGCCAGCAGGAGGTGTGAGTGCCGGGCAATACTGTGGCATGTGGGAGCAAAGAATTTTCAGTAAAAACCAGAGGCTCGCCCTGATGACAGCGACTGGCGTCCTGCGTTGGTCTGGTGCCCCCACTCACCTCCACCATCCCACTGCTGCCGACGCCCACCAGGTTCCCCTCTCTGCTGCCTGCTACCGATGCCCTCCATGTTCTGCGTACGCCCCCTGGTGGTCAGCACACCTCATAGCGACCGGTTGTTTGGTTGTTTCACTGTTCGGTCTATTTGCATATTAGCCTTTCCTTATATAGGATTAGAATCTTTTTATATCCTTCATGTCTCTACTTAATATGCTTATTCTTTAGTTTCTTGAATATGTGGAATACATGTAACTGCTTTATTGTCCCTGTCTTCTAACATCTGTGTTATTTCTGGGTTAGTTTTGATTGACTGATTTTTCTCCTCATTTTGGGTTGTATTTTTCTGCATGGTAATTTTTGATTTGATGCCAGGTAGTGTGAATTTTACCTTTTTAGGTACTAAATAGTTTTGTATTTCTTCAAATGTTCTTGAGCTTTATTTTGGGATATGATTAAGTTACTTGGAGACAGTTTGATCTGTTTGGTTCTTGCATTTGCATTTGTTAGGTGGCACCAGAGTTACATGTAATCTAGGGTGAATTTTCTCTGATCTAGTGAGGTAAGATCATTCTCAGTGCTCATAGGATGCTCTCCAAATTATTATGTTTTACACTCTGGCTGTTGGGACCTGGAATGATTCTGTGGCTCTGTGTGAGCTCTGGACAGCGTTTCCTGTAATCCTTATGGGAGGGTTATTTCCTTGGCATAGTTTCCTCCCTTAGCTACATAATCAAGGGGGAGTCTTTTGCATTCTCCTGAGATTTTTCTTTGTGCAGCTTTCTTCTCTCTAGTACTCTATCCTTGTCTCTTCTCTAGTATTCTGACTACCTTGATGTCTCTGTGCTCTGAACTTAGTCTCTTTAACTCACAGCGATTCATGAGTTCTGCTTGGCTCTTTCTCCCTTGGCTGTGGCCTGAAAATTTTCTCAATTTGGTAACCTGGGTTCACTGTTCTTCATTGCCTGGTATCCAGTGGCTTGCGTACTGTGTATTCAATATGCTTTGTTCAGTTTTTAGTTGTTTTAGGCAGGAAGATAAAGCTGTTCCTGTTTCTCTGTCTTGACTGGAAGCAGAAGACTTGCGACTAGTGATTTTTATGTCTTTATTTAACAAAATTAAAATGTATAACTGAGTTTCAAGAATAGAACAAAAATTCTCCTGTGCCCTCCAGTCTATTCATTAATTGTTAACATTTTGCCAAATTTGCTCTGTGTTTCCCTTTCTCAATGTAATTGTGTAAGTGTGTGTGTGTGTGTGTGTGTGTGTGTGTATAAATTTGAATGATTTGCAAGTTAGTTGAACCATCATGCTGACACTTACTTTGACAAGCAAACATCAGGTCTTTTTAAGGTAAAGTGCCAGATTTATTGTAGTGCTTATGTATTTCTTAAATCTGTGCAAAGTTTTTTATTAATTTTCCGTCTTTTTTCCATATGTCCCTGATGAGTTTTTTGAGTATTGTATCTGTAACACCATTTTCCCATACACTCTGTGATTTTTACTGTGTAATTTTGCACAGCCTAGTGATTATTAGGGATACAAATCTTTCATTACAGCAAAACTTGTACATTAGAATTACTTGGGAAACTTTGAAATACTGATATCTAGACCACTTCCAAAACTCATTAAATCAGAATCTCTGGTTGTGGGGTTCAAGAAATGGTATTTTTTAAAAGCTCCCAGTTGATTCTTATTGCAGACAGAGTTGTGAACCACTGGACTAAGGAAACTAGAAAATGCATACACACAGGCTCTTCTGAATGGGAAGTACCTCAGGTTTCCTTTGCACCTTATAATTTAGTCTTTGAAAACCTCAGTTTTAGGGAAACTTAATAACGACTTGTCTTCTGGATTTCTCTATCTGGTAAGAAGTCAGAGATTCCAAAACCTTCTTCTTATGTAATACGCAAACTCTGCATTAAAACTTTTGTTTCAGAGACCCATTTATTTTGAGTTATTGTGTGGTATAGAAAGATACATTCTTCATGGCAATTTTATGTTATATTTTAAAAGTATTTAAGCAAGAAGAAAGAAAGTGAGTAGTTGGAAGATACAGTCTGCAGAGAAAAGCTATTTATGACAATTGTTATTTAGGAATTTTTCAAGCTTGAGTCATCTTGTTGATTATTTTCAGTGCTTTACTGTAATTATAGCTCTAGTAGTAGTTCATTCTTTGACATAATGTCCTAGAATAAATACTTTTTGGTAGAATGAACTCAGAACCCTTAAATTACTACCTGTTTATGGAATACTGATTTACATCACTACACATCTGTTACTTCAAAGGTGAAAAGCATGGTATTCTTTCCTGAAAGATACAATTTTTTCCCCTATATATAGTTTTCTTTTAAAGAACTGAGTACAGTGTTTTGATGTATATTCATCCTAGTAAAACTGATACTTTTTTTTTTTTTACCTCTATTGGTTCCTTAAAGTAAAATAGGCATTTTAGAATTTATGCTAATTATTATAGAAACCTGCAATGCTATTTAGTGTATGAAACTGATTTTCTTTTTGGCAGGGAGGGGAGAAGGGAGAATAAAATTTCTGTAAATTGAATCATTTTCCCTCTTTTTATTGTGAAATAAGAGGTGCATTTATTTCTAGGAACTATTTTGGTCACAAAACAGCAACATAAAAAATTAGATTCAATTTAGGAATTCAGAAACTCTTGAAATAATCAAGAGTTTATTGATTATTTAGTATTTCATTACACAATATCAGTATTTTTCAACATGCAATTCAGTGTTCTGAAAAATGTTCTAAAATTTGAGTCTGAAACCAGTAATTTTGTTTCTCTGGGGCCTAAGGAAAAGTGTACTATCTGTTCATCTTAAAGTGGTGCAATTTCTAATTATCTATATGGTATTGGGGTTGATTAGATAACAAGATGATGATTTATTTCTTAACTGTTCTGCTTAGGGAGATTTGAGGTGTGCATCATAATGCTGGATAGAAGCCCAAATAGAGTAGCCTTTTTCATTTGCACCTTCATTTCTTGTAACAGAGCATGTCATATAAAAAATGACTCCATTATCTGGGCCTAGAAGATTTCCCCCCCCCCCCAATTCCAGTTGACATTCAATATTATTTTATACTAGTTTCAGGGGTACAGCGTAGTGGTTAGAAAATGATATAATTTATGAAGTGATCCCTGTCTTGTTCCTGATCTTAAGGGAAATGCTTTTAGTTTTTGCCCATTGAGTATGATGTTGGCTGTAGGTTTGTTATATATGGCCTTTATTATGTTGAGATATGATCCCCCTATTCCCACTTTGCAGAGAGTTTTTATCATCAATGGATGCTGGATTTTGTCAAATGCTTTTTCTGTATCTATTGATATGGTCATGTGATTTTAATTTTGTTTACATTACATATCTCATTTGTTGATTTGCAAATATTGAACCAACCTTGCATCACCAGAATAAATCCCTCTTGGTCATGGTTTATGCTTTTTTTTGTTGTTGTTGTTAATTCTCACCTGAGGATATTTTTCCATTGATTTTTAGAGAGAGTAGAAGGGAGAGGGAGAGACAGGGAGAGAGAAACATTGATGTGAGAGAGACACATCGACTGTTGCCTCCTGCATGCACCCTGACCAGGGCTGGGGATTAAGCCTGCAACCGAGGTACATGCTCTTGACCGATATCAAACCCGGGACCGTTCTGTCCATGGGCTGATGCTCTATCAATTGAGCTAAACCAATTAAGGCATGGTGTATACTCTTTTTAATGTATTGCTGGATCTGATTTGCTAATATTTTGTTGAGGATTTTAGCATTTTTGTTCATCAGGGATATTGGCCTGTAATTTTCTTTCTTTGTAGTGTCTTTTTCTGGTTTTGGAATTAGGATAATGCTGACTTAGTAAAAAGAGGTTGGAAGTCTTCTCTTCTCTTGAATTTTTTGGAATAGTTTGAGGAGGATAGGTGTTAATTCTTCTTTGAATGTCTGGTAAAACTTACCTGTGAATCCTTGTGGTCCGGGAATTTTGTTTGCTGGGAGTTTTTTATTTTTTATTTTTATTTATTTTTTATTATTGCTTCAATTTCATTAGTTGTTGAGACTTCCGATATTGGGCAATGACTGAGCTAATGCTGTTCAGAGTATTTGTTGCCAGTCTTTAGAACCCAACTATTGACTTTGATTATATTAATTCTGTTCTATTTTAAAAAGATTTATTTAATAATTTTTTATCTGCATAGTATATTTTTCAGGATTCATTTTGGTTATTTTGTTAGTGTTTAATAATATGAGACTTTATAGGACGTGAAATAACAAGGGTTAAACATTTCAACCCCTTCATTGTTAGAAAGGCTTTAATTATGGATGGTGAAATTCTCCTGATATTGAAAGATGACCCCATGTCTTGCTGACTCACCAAATATCCTCAGGCATTTGGTTCTTTAAAAAGCTCCACCAGATGAGAATAGATCTGCAGTTTTGGATATTGTGGCATGAAGTAAGCAGGGAAGGAGACTAGTAGATTCTTGCTGCATTTACAGGGGAATAAATTTTAAATTCTATTAGAAAAAATAAGATATCCAGGTACTCCAAAATGAGTTATAGAATTGATGAGGTTTCATATATGTAACTAGTTTATTAAACATATTATATGATTTAAATGTCCCAAGACTATTTGACTCAGATATGGTACTGAGAGTGTGGTTTTTTCATGGTTTTTGTGCTTGGGTTCATTGAGTTTCTTAAATCTGTGGGTTTTAGTTTTCAAGATTTGAATATTTTCAGCCATTTTTTCTTTAAATAACTTCCTCTCTGTCTCCTTTGTGGTTTCTAATTGCAAGCAAATTTTGTTTTATTGTGCATTTCTTTATTGTGGTTTACAGACACTCAGTTGCGTTTTTTACGAAAGAAGTGGGTGGATTTGTGGTAGACGTGGGAGGGATAATCAGAAAGACTTGTTGATGGATTGTTCATGGGGAAGGGTGGCCAGAGCTTCTAAGGAGGAGAGACTTTTTAGGAAGAGAGAATGTTTATTAGCAGTATTTGGAGGTAGGATAGAGCCAGGTCTCTGCTAACCCGAGGCCTAGAAGATAAATGGAAAGTTCTGATAAAAGGTATAAAGAGTTATTTCATCATAGAGCAGGAGTTCTTGAGGGTATAGAATTCTATAGATAGTATCCTGGGTCAGATTAGGAGATATTGAGGACAATATGGGATTGACAGGCAGAGTGATAATATATACCTTGGGAGGCTTAGACTTCCTACAGTGACTGCAGTGAACTGTTAGGTAGCATAGGATGTGCCCTTCTGGGAGCAGGAGGACATTCGCTCTTGTTCTGTGATCTTTAATGCTGGCTTCTAAAAAGGCTTCTTCCTACACTAAAACATCTACATAGAACCACAAAAATGTATTGTATGAGGCACTTAGAGATTATTTATATTTTGAAGATAGAGAAAGAACTGGTTCCTCTCACTTTTTTTTTTGTAACCTTAACATTATCCCCATGCTGTAGAATGTTTTTCCCACATTGTATTTTTTAGAATGAAAATATCATGTGAAAAAGGTAAACCTACAAGACTTATTAGGGCCATTTAGTTTGTTTTTTATTCATTTTTGTGTAGTTTTAAAATTTGTTTTCATGTTTGTTATAATTGAGGTTTTTTTAATAAAAACTTTGTGGTATAAATATGTGTTCATAGGCCACAGGTCTTATTCCATATTCTTAATAGCATTTAACAAACTAAAAAGGCCTTCCTCCCTATACAAGGTTTATTTATTTATTTTGAGGAATGAATATGGAAGTGTATTTAAAACAAGATGATCAACTCAGACCGTGACAGTTTTGACTGTGACCAAGAATTTGCTTTCTTTAGGCTACAATTTTGATTTAGGATTGTATTAGAATATTAACAGAAAAAGGATAAATCTATTCATTCAAAGATTAAAAGTATTAAAGTAGAGAAATAGTTTTATAAATATCTAAAAGCATATCTTGTCCATTTTTTTTATTGCTTAAAGTATTACAAAGAGTATTACATATGTCCCCCCCCCCCCACCCCT
>NW_005358650.1:5207972-5226503 GCF_000412655.1 Myotis brandtii
AAATATGTTCTCCCATGCAGTGGGCTTTCTTGTTGTTTTGTTGATGGTTTCTTTTGCTGTGCAGAAGCTTTTTATTTTGATGTAGTCCCATTTGTTTATTGTCTCTTTAGTTTCTAATGCCCTAGGAGCAGTATCAGTGAAGAAATTGCTTCGGCATATGTCAGAGATTTTGTTTCTTGTCCATTTTTTGTATCTTTAACATGGATTTTCCCTGACTGTGGTAAATCTTCAATTATTGTTTCGGAATAGGAGACCTATATTGAGCATTCCTCTGTTACTTTTTTCAGTATTTATAAATTAGAAATTCTAATAACATGACTTGTCTTTTCCATCATTTTGTGTCTCTGCTATTGAGGCAAAATGCTGTGCTGGAAAATCATTGAGAACTAATGATATCTACTAACAAAAGAGAATGACTATAGCTAGAAATCCAGAGATTGCCTGTATTTAAGACATAAGCAGCAAAGATGAACAGGTAGAAAGACTGGGAAAGCATTTTTAGGAAGGGAGGAAGCAAATTTGTATGTGGGAAGATAAGAACTCATACAAGCCAAAATAGAAGAGTCAGCAAGATCTGATGCCAGAGAGAGACAGGCTTTGAATAAAGATGGGAAAATTCTGTTGCATCAGGAAATAGTGGCCTTTGTGAGGAATTAGAATGGTGTGAGCAGAAACAATGTATCAGTGTGTTGAGAAACCAACAGAAGCCCTAGCCGGTTTGGCTCATTGGATAGAGCTTCGGCCTGTGGACTGAAGGGTCCTGGGTTCGATTCCAGTCAAGGGCACGTACCTCAGTTGCAGGCATTTCCCAGCCTGGGCCTGGTCAGGGTGTGTGCAGGAGCAACCAATTGGTGTGTTTCTTTCACATCGATATTTCTCTCTGTCTTTCCCTCTCTTTTCTACTCTCTCTAAAAATCAATGGAAAAATATCCCTGGGTGAAGATTAAAAAAAAGAAAAAAAAGGAAAAGAAAAACAGAAGAATGCAAGTGTGGGTTCTGAGTCCCTTAGCCCCTTTCCTAGTATTCTGCATAGTCTCTGATTACACACAGTTGAAGCATTAGGACTTGAAGTTGAAGATGTTAAATATGAACTATTCATAGCTTATTGCACAATTGCCAGAAACCTACTATTTTTATCTTAATGTAATAATGTGTGTAACAGTAAATGTTTAAGCTTTTTAGACAATTAAAGTACAACTAAATGCAAACTTCTAATACACCCTAATTTTATGTTTTTAAAAGTCTTGGCTACTTATGATTCAGCAGACAGAACAACTTAGTAGGATAATGAAGACACATGCAGAGGACCTAAATTCTGGACCCTTACACAAGCTCACCATGATGATCAAAGACAAGCAGCAGGTGAAGAAAAGTTATATAGCTGTTCATCAGCAGATAGAGGCAGAGATGATCAAGGTTTGTCTTTCTCAAATTTTTCTTTAACTGGTTTTTAAATGCACTGAAATATTTTATCCTGTTTGACTTTTAAAAATTGTTTTCTGCATATTTCCTGACTAGAAATAAGTTTTGGTGTCTCTAGTAAATAATATCTTATTTTTTTAATATAAGACATTATTGATTATAAGATATACTGTTACTTTATGTACTCCTACAAAAGAAAAAAATACCACCAGTTAAACTATGACACAATGCTTTTTTATCACTTTTATTTTTTACTTATGGAAATAACTCCTTTAGGCTTTAAAAAAATTTTATCGTGTAACACTAATCATAAAAGAAAAATGAAAATATAAGGAAAATAGATTAGGATATTTCTAAATTTCTCTACATTCAGAGTGTTTCTTTTCCCGATAACTTTTATAGTGTTTTAATTATGAAAATTTCCAAATGTACAAAAGAGGAGAGGTAGTAAAATGAACTCTCATCCACCCTTTCACCCACATATTAAATTTTTTTCTCCCCATCTATATTCTCACCTACTTTTTCTTCTATATTGGGTCATTTTAAAGAAAATTCCAGATATCATTTTATTCATAAATATTTTCTTATGTATTGCTAAAATACATACTCTTTTTTGTAAGACACAATTATATTATTACTAACCTACCTAAAAATTGAATAATAATTTCTAATGTTATTAAATATTCTGTGTTCAAATGATTGTTGTTTAAATGCTTTTTGTGGTTGGTTCATTTAAATTAGGATCCAAACAGGCCATTACATTACATTTGAATAATTCTCTTTAATGTAGGTTGTCCTCCCCCCTCTTTAAAATGTCATTTATTTGTGGGAGAAACTGGGTAATTTTGCCTTATAGAATTGAATTTCCTTTATTTTGGATTTTGTTGTTAGCATCTTGTGACGTTATTTCACGTATTCTTTCATCTGCTAATTTTCCTGTAAACTGGAAGTTAGATCTAGAGATTTGATAAGATTTTTGCTGTTTATTTTGGACAAGTACACATCATAGGTGCTGGTATAGACTTTCTCTTGTTTTATTTCAGAGGTATATAATGTCTGTGTCTGCTTATTTATCATTTTGTGTTGTTAAATATGACTAATGGGTTCCAGTTTTGCCAGCCTGATCAATCTGTTAATAAAGTTTCCCTTCGCTTTTCATCTAATAGCTTTAGAAACAATTCATGTTCAATGATTAATCTATTACTTCAGTGGGGTTTGCATAATGGCAAGATTTTTCTTCTATTATTCCTGATGCAATTGTTAGCTGGAATTTTTCAATTAAGACTTTCCCTAGATCAACTATTTGGTTACCTTGAGGTATAGTTTAAAAAAGGAAGGCAGGATAAATGCTTGCTTTTTGCTATTAATTTGCCAGTTTGCAAAATAATGAATTGGTTCTTTACAACTTCAAAAGTTAAGGCTTCTAATTTCTGGTCGAGCACATATGAAGTTTGGAGGTTGCCACTTCATTCAAACAATAAGTAAAAGGCTGAAAAAATTTAAAAAAATGAACAACTCTTCTTAGGTGTATAAGAGAAGTGAAGTCACAGGGCAAACAGCTGTTGCCAAAATTATGTAGACTGCTAAGCCAATATAGCAAATCACAACCTATCATAGCCTCCTTGGGAACCAGTGCTGGCTGCAGAAAAACCTGAATGGTAATTGACAAGTCCTGGAGTCTCAGTGTGGACAACTGTGACAATTAAAAACTTCAGGAGGATCCAGTCGTTGCGTGGCCCCCATACTTTTTTGAGTTTTACCTCCTGGATCTCTTCCAGGTTCTCACAGTGAACATTGGAGAAAAGTCTCATGTCCTGGCTGAGGGAGGAGAAAAGAAACCATTTCGCCATATGCCAGAGTATTCTGGTCTTCTTAACAAGATCTGCCCTTATGAGAAGCTGTTTAACCAGAGCTTAACAACCTGGGGGAAGGGAAATACACAACTTTGGCACACTCTAGCCATCGTGTCTCGTGAAAGGGGGGCTGGGGACTGAGAAACACATGTAATGTTCAGAGTTGAGGGGCACAGGCTTAGTGAAAAACCGAGACCTAGTCATGGGACTATAAAATGCTTCCCTGCCCTGACATCTTTGTCACCACATTGGTAAAGGCTTTATTTACATCAGTTCCTTTTATCTAAAACATCGTGCTTGTCAACCAAGAAAAAATGGTAAGGCCTACCAAAAGGCAAAAACACATAGTTGGAAGAGACAGAGAAAAATGTATAGAAATGTATAGCATATATTAGAAAAGAAGAAAGTTCTAAAAGCAATAATCTAATCTTCTACCATAGGACAGTAGAAAAAGGGAAGTTGAATCCAGAGTAAGCAGAAGAAAAGAAATAATAAAAATTAGAGCAGAAATCCAGGAAAGTGAAAACAGGAAATCAGTAGAGAAAACTCAACAAATTAACTGGTTTGTTGAAAAGATCAATACAATCAGGAAGCCTCTAGCTAGCTAACTAAAAAAAGCACAGGGAAGCAAAAATTATTAATATTAGAAGTGAAAGAGGTATATCACTACATATCCCGTGGATATTAAAGGCTTATGAAGGAATACTATGAACCTTCAATGCCTACAAATTTGATAATGTAGAGAAATGAGCCAATTCCTTGAAGAACACAATCTACTAAAACCTAATTGAGAATAAATAGATAATCTGAATAGGCAAGTATCTATTAAAGTAATTGAATCAATAATTAATAATCTCCCAAAACAGAAAGTACTAGGTTCAGATGGGTTCACTGGTGAATTCTATCAAACTTTTAAGCAAGAAATTATACCAATTCTCTACAAACTCTTTGAGAAGATATAGAGGGAAACTTATTAATTCATTCTATTTGGCCGGCATTACCCTAATGCCAAAACTAGACATGATATTAGAAGAAAAGAAAACTACAGGCTCATATCTCTCATGAGCGTAAACACAAAAATCCTTAATTATTAAGAAATCAAATACAACAATGTATCATAAAAATTACACACCATGACCAATTGGTGTGTGTTTCAGGTACGTGACTGGTTCAACATTTGAAAATCAATGACTGGAAACCATCACATAGACAGATTAATAAAAGAAAAATCAGGTGATTATATGAATAGATGCAGAAATAGCATTTGACAAAGTTCAACACTCATTCATGATAAAAACTCTTACTAGACTTGATAAAGAATATCTATAAAAAACCTACAGCTAACTTCATACTTAATGGTGAGAAAATCGAAGCTTTCTCATTAAGATCAGGAACAAGGCAAGAATCTTCCTTCTTACCACTGTTTCTTAACATTATATTGGAAGTTATTAGCTAATACAGTAAGACAAGAAAAATAAATAAAAGGTATACAGATTGGGAACAAAGAAATATAGCTGCCTTTGTTCACAGATGACATGATTGTCTATGCAGGAAATTAAAGAGAATCAACAAAGAAACTCTTAGATCTCACCTGAGGATGTTTTTCTTGATTTTTAGAGAGAGAGAGAAAGTAAGAGAAACATCATTGTGAGAAACATGGATTAGTTGCCTCCTGTACACACCATGCCCGGGGATTGAACCTGCAGCCTAGATATGACAGGGAATCGAACCTGCAACCTTTTGGTATACAGGATGATGCTCCAACCAACCGAGTCACCTGGCCAGAGCTAAAGAATTTTTTTTTTTTTATCCTCACCTGAGGATATTTTTAAAAATTGATTTGAGAGAGAAAGAGAGAGAGAGAGAGAAATTGATGTGAGAGAGAAACATCCATCAGTTGCCTCCCGTTCACGCCCTCAATGGGGATGGAATCTGAAACCTAGGTGTGTGCCCTGTGTGCTCTGACTGGGAGTCGAACCTGTAACCTATTTGGTGTAAGGGATGACTCTCCAACCAACGACCCATCCGGCCAGGGCCAGGGCTAAAGTAATGTTTTAAAAATTGTATTACATATGTCTCCTTTTTCCCTGATTGACCCCCCTCCCCCAGTAATTTTTAATTTATTGTATGTAATTGTGTATTAAAGAGCAACTCTGACCTATAAGCAGTAAGGTACACATTGGAATTTAAGTTCTTGATCATGTAAATTTATGTTTTAATTATTTTAAATTTCTTTTTTTGACAGGTTACAAAGACGGAATTAGAGAAATTAAAATCCAGCTATAGACAATTAATAAAAGAAATGAATTCTGCCAAAGAGAAATATACAGAAGCTTTAGCTAAAGGTATGGCAAAGTTATGAAAAAGTGTTTACTTTAGTGATTTTTATTCTTATCATTTGAATGTTATCTTTATAAGTAGTGGAATGATTCCACTTAGACCAATTTACGTTAAAAAATACTGAAATATGCCTGGCTGGCATGGCTCAGTGGTTGAGTGTTGACCTAAGAACCAGGAGGTTGCCATTCGATTCCCGGCCAGGACACATGCCCAGGTTGTGGGCTCGATCTCCAGTGTGGGTCGTGCAGGAGGCAGCGGATCAGTGATTCTCTCTCACCATTGATGTTTCTCTCTCACCCTCTCTCCCTTCCTCTCTGAAATCAATAAAAATATGTTAAAAAATACCAAAATAAACCAAAATAGACTGATTGTGAAATTATGTAATAATTCTTCCTTTATAAAAAAATGATGTATAATGTTTTTGAATAGTGTATACTAAATGGAATTATGTAGCATTTGTGTAATAGAATGCAAAGTATTTAAATTGATATCTAACATCAGATTTAGTTAATTAGTGAGTGCTGAATAAGAAAAACAAGGTTGTATTTGTTTAGAAGCTTTTTCAAACCCCTTTTTACCATGATACTTAAAAGCCTTTAAAATCACAAGATCATATTGTAGTGTTATCTTGCCTTTGTAGCTGAATTTTATGTGTCTAGTGTCCTACACTTTTCATTGGACAGTTGGAAAGTAAATGGAAAGAGAAACCAATGTTTTTAACAGAGATTTATGGTTATAGTCTTGAATTGTAGCTAAACAGTTTTCATATTTTGTTTTTTTTTAATTATAAAAGTTAAAATAATAGAAGTTAAAATTTTTTTTCTGGCACCCTAACCAGTTTGGCTTGGCTCAGTGGATAGAGCATTGGCCTGGGACTGAAGGGTCCCCATATTTGATACCCATCAAGGGCACATGCCTGTGTTGCCGGCTCGATCCCCGGTAGAAGGCGTGCAGGAGGCAGCCGATCAATGATTCTCATCATTGATGTTTCTCTCTCTCTGTTCCTCTCTCTTTCTCTCTGCAATCAATAAAAATTTTTTTTTTTCCTTTCTGGCTAAGTATGTAAGCCTTATTAGAAACTCCATTTTCTTTTTACTATTTAATTTACCATTCTCTTTTATTAATGTATTTTTCTTTGTCTTTTACTTGTATATTATCTTGTTATTTTTGAAGTAAATGAAATAAACAGCTCCTGCATTTGGATATTTCTTGTACAATGAAAGCACTGTTTTTATTATTATTCTCAATAGATTAGAAGAGGTTCTGATTTAGATGTAGTTCTCCCTCCTTTCCTTATTTCCTCCTCCCTTTCTGTCTCCCCACCCACCCTACTCATCCTGCTTCTTTGCCTTCTTCCCCGTTTCTCTTTTTCCTTATCTCCCTCCCCCTTCCTCCCTTCCCATTTTTCCTCCAACACCTAAGCTATGTTTCCCTAACTCCTCCCACATTTAACTCATGTTTCTGTTTCTCACAGTGTTTCTATTTGCTTTTGTAGGGAAGATGAATCCATGTTCGCAGTTTCCTTATTTTTCTTCTTACTTATTTTGCGTGTATTTCAACCAATATTTTGAGGTTATGACCTCTTTACTAATGTAAACATCTCTTTTAAAATGCTTTTGTAATTTAATTACCTGTTATTTAAGTAAAGAAAAGTAAAAATGGCATAGACTTTGGAGTTAGTCTTGCATTAAATTCTAACATTGTGTGAATATTTGATAGATTTTCAAACTTCATATTAAAACCTAATTATAGTCCTTTGTTATTATTAAGAGTGCTTTAGATAATTTAGAAGTTCTTACTGAGCACTTTCTATCTTTAAGTTATTGAGATTGAAGCAGTATTTTCTAGGTATTGAAGGAGCTTACCTGTTTCTAGTTGATATTCTAACTTGGGAACTCAAAGTCTTATCATCTTTCAAAATTTAGCATTTATACAAGGGATACTTTGCTAAACCATCAAGAGTAGTTCAGAGCCCAAACCGGTTTGGCTCAGTGGATAGAGCGTTGGCCTGCGGACTAAAGGGTCCCAGGTTCAATTCCCATCAAGGGCATGTACCCTTGGTTTCGGGCACATCCCCAGTAGGAGGTGTGCAGGAGGCAGCTGATTGATGTTTTTCTCTCTCATCGATGTTTCTAACTCTCTATCCCTCTCCCTTCCTCTCTGTAAAAAAATCAATAAAATATATTTTAAAAAAAGAGCAGTTCAGAAATAGTTTTGTACATTTAGCATGGTTACTTAATCTGTCAAAATAGTTAATTTTATAAAGTTCATTACTAAATGCCTGGCTAGCATTCTCAAATTAGTGTCCTATATTATAAATAATCATATTGAAATTCACCCAGAGCAAGTATTATAATCCAACTATGCTGTGTTTCACACTGCGTCTGTATCTGTTAGAGAAAAATTAGGAAAAGAAACACATAATTACTCCAAAGTCTTGATGCCTATTTTTAATGATATTATTTGTTTTTGTTTAAAAATGGAAATCTCATTTTGATGTCATAATAAAGTTTCAAATAGTTCTTGTACCTAATGCTTATATTATGAAAGATTATTTACATATTATAATTGTTCTTTATTACTTTGGATCTAGATAAACTACTATTTAGTGTTGTATTAATAGTAGGAAGACAACCAGAAAATCTCAAGACTGTAGTTTTCATTGGTATTAAGTGGTGTATTATTTGATTTAATTTTCTGTATTAAAATGTGCAAACTTATTTACATTTCTCTTTCTAAAGATATTAGTGATAGTATTTTCCTATTTTTAAGAATTCGATTACTCCCAGTAGATCAGTTTATAACATATTAGAATATATATTTTAAAAATAAGTTCTTATGTAATTGTGTTTTATGCATGAGGCATATATAAATTTCTCTTCCATAATAAAATCAATTGAAACTTTTTTGTACTCATGTTTACATGGAAAAGTATAAAATTATATTTCTGAATATTTTGTTTCTGTTTTCAGACTGCATCTGTGTTTAACATGGAAATAGGAGTTCTTTTGTGAAGTTATTTAGTCACTATAAAGATAATGTGATGTCAAATTTCCCAATATTTACAGGCTTATGTCAGAACCTTAGTTTATCATGATAGGTCAGTCCAGGGCATTCTGGAGTGGGTCCTAGGCACTGCTGGGGTGCTGGCGGCGGATGCCCAAGCCATTTGGGCATCCGGAGATTACTATAGATTGAAGGAAGTCTTGGAAAAGCTATTTAAAACACCAGTCTCACTTATAGCAATCAGCTGGAGAAGAGAAAGGTTTTGAGATAGACAGGGCCTGGAAATATCTTAAGGGTTAAATTCTGGGTTTGATCAAGAATGGGTTCTGAGTCTAGGGCTCAGTTACTGCAACCGGACATTCAGCAGTAGCAGCAGATCAGTAGGAAGGCTGGTTAAAGCTGAAATTCCAAACTCCTGACCCCTGCTGGATGGACTACACAAAATACTTTCAATTTTGAATGTTAGAATTTATATCCCATGGGACTTTAGTTTATGTTCAGTCTAAAATAAAAACTCATTTGCAATATGAATGTAGCATTATTTTAATTTATTTTTAAACATATTTTAAATATTAAACTTGTTTTGCTGGGTGCTGTATTGAGGGAACAGATGTTTGCATTAAATTGATTTGAACTAATTTGGACATTAGTCTATTTTTTTGGCTATGTATATCTGTTTATTGACTATTTCCTAGACCTTAGTCTATTGATTATTATTTACATGAGCATGGAGAACAACCATAATAAGTGTAGCTGATTGAGCTGAAGTTAATAATTTGTTTCTTGATAGCAGCACTGAGTTTTAGAATAACAAGTTCTTGAATGCAAAGTACAGAGGTTTTACTTTTCTATTATAGCTTGAGTTCTGAACATCTTAGTTGGTTTTAAACACAATGTTTTGCCATCAAACAATTTTGTGAATAAATATAGTTTGTATCTGGACTAGGGTTCTGACATACGCCTGTAAATGTTGGAAAAGTTTGCCATCACATCATCCTTATAAAAGTAGATGATTTCACAAAAGAATTACAGGATCATGTTGTCTGTGAATAAAGAGTTTTATTTTTTCCTTTTCATTATGATTTCTTTTACTTGTTGATTGCCCTAGTTAGCACCTCTAGTATAATGTTGAGTAGAAGCAGAAAGAGCAAAGATGTTTGCCTTGTTCCTGAACTTGGGGGAAAGTCTGCCACCATTAAATATGATGTTAGCTGTAGTATTCAAATATTTTTTTTTATTAGGTTGAAGAAATTCCTTTCTATTCATTCTTTATAATGGATGTTGGATTTTTGTCAAATGCTTTCTTTGTATCGATTGAGATGACATTTTTTCTTCTTTTTGATTTAATATGGTGAATTATTTTGATTGATTTTCACGTTTCAAATATTACAACAGCCTCACATTCCTGGAATGATAGCTCTTCTTGCCTGTGCTGCATTATCAATTTTTATATTGTTGAATATGGTTGGCTAAGTTTTTGGTTATAATTTTTTTAAAATGCTTTTGATGATTACATTGTTTCTTTAAAATATATTTTTATTGATATATTTTCAGAGAGGAAGGGAGAGGAATGGAGAGATAGAAACATCCATGATGAGAATGTCCCCTACTGGGGATCAAGTTGGCAACCCGGGCATGTGCCCTTGACTGGAATCGAACCTGGGACCCTTCGGTCCACAGGCCGATGCTCTATTCACTGAGCCAAACCAGCTAGGACTTGTTTGTAAATGTCATCTGTCTTTTTCTTTGTTTCTTGTAATATTGTTATCTCATTTTTATAAGGCTATTGCTGTCCTCTGAATGATTACCTCCTATTCAATTTTTTAGAAAGATTTGTGTTCTACAGCTCATATTTCTGAAATATTGGTAGAATTTACTTCTGAAGGTTTTAAAACTTTAAATTCAGTTTCTTTAATTGATTTAGGGCTATTTGGTTTATCTGTTTCTTTTTGTTTGAATTTTAGTAGGTTATTACTTTCAAGGAATTTGTCCATTTCATTTAAGTTGTTGAATTTATTGGTATTGTTGTTTATAATATTCCCTAAATCACCTTTTTATATTTGCAGAATTTGTGCTGACATTTCCTTTTTCATTCTTGATATTGGTATTTTGTGTCTTCTCTCTTTTTTTCCTAATCATTTTAGCTAGAAGTCTATCGATTTTATTAGTATTCTCAAATGTCAGCTTTTGGTTTTGCTTTTGTGTGTTTGTGTGTGGGGGGTTATCATTCTACAGCATCATTGGATTGATTGATTGCCTTAGTACTAGATTTATTTATTTATTTAAAAAGTTTAAGTATACTTTGACATACAATATATTACTTTCAGGTGTATGACATAGTGATTCAACATTTATATACCTTGTGAATGAATTGTCATGAGTAGTGATTATCTGTTACCATTTAAAGTTATTGTAATATTATTGACTATATTCCCTGTGACATATTTATTTTATAACTGGAAGTTAGTACCTTTAATCCCCTTCACCTGTTTTGCCCATCACCCCACTTCCCTCAGGCAGTCATTAGTTTATTTTCTATATTTATGAGTCTGTTTTGTTTTATGTTTCTGCATATAAGTGAAATCATATAGTATAAGCTTTTCTCTAATTTCATTTAGCATAGTATTCTTTAGGTCTGTTCATGTTGTCATAAATGGCAAGATTTTATTCTTTTTTATGGCTGAGTAATATTCATTGTATATATGCATTGCATGTTCTTTATCAATTCATCTGTTTATATACACATAGGGTTGCTTCTATATGTTGGTTATTGTAAATAATGCTGTAGTGAACATAGGGGTACATATCTTTTCAAATTAGTATGTTTGATTTCTTCAGATAAATACCCAGAAGTTGGATTGCTGGGTCATATGTTGTCCTTTTTTTTTTTTTTAGGAACCTTCATACTGTTTTTCACTGTGGCTGCACAAATTTATCCCACCAAGAGTGCTTGAGGGTTCCCTTTTATCCACTTCCTCACTAACACTTATTGCCCCCCCCCCTATTTTTTTGCTTTCTATTTAATAGACTTATGCTTTAGTCTTTATTATTTCCTTCTGAATGTTAAAGCTTAGTTTGTACCAATTATTCTATTTTCTTGATGTGGAAGCTCAGATCATTGATTTGAAAAGTATCTTATTTTCTTTCCTAATGCAGGCATTTAGTGCTATGAATGTCCCTAAGTATTCTTTTGCAACATTTTATCCTTTTCATATACTATTGTGTCTTCATATTCATTCAGTTCAAAATATTTTCTTATTTCCTTGTGTTATTCTTTGATCTATAGGTTATTTAGAATTGTGTTTTTTAATTTTCTAAAGTTATGGCATTTTTCTTGAGATGTTCTATTTTTTATTCATAATTTACTTCCATTTTGGTCTGAAAATATTCTTTTTATGACTTTATTTCTTTATACTTATGTACATGTTATATATCCCATAGTATGACATATCTTGATTCTTCATGTATATTTGGTAAGACTGTGTGTTCTATTATTGGTTGGAGTGGTCTATTTGTCAACTTGGTACAGTTGGTTAATATTGTTATTCAAATTTTTAATGTTTCTACTGATTTTTTGTCTACTTGTTCTATCAATTATTGATATGGGGCAATTGAAATCTCCCACTGTAATTGTGGGTTTCTCTGTTTCTTCTTTTAGTTCTCTGTTTTTTGCTTCATGTATTTTGAGACTCTGTTGTTAGGTGTATAAGCAGTCAAGATTGTTATATCCTCTTGATGACTCTCTTATCATTATGAAGTGACTTTTATTATCCCTCATATTGTTCTTTGCTGTGTTATCTGTTTTATCTGCACATTTTGTTTCCCTTTGGCAGCTTTTAGGATTTGCTTTTCATCATTGGTTTTAAGTGATTTGGTCATGATGTGGTTTTTCTTTTTTACTTGTGTTTGTGGCTTCTGAGCTTCTTGTATATACCTGAGAGTTTGTAGTTTTAATGAGTGTGGAAAACTTTTATCCATTATATATTCACATATATTTACTGTCACCCCTTCTCTTTCTGCTGGCCTTCAGAGACTCCAGGTACGTGTGTATTAAGCTGTTGTAACTGTCTCACAGCCTACTGATGCTGTGATCATTTTTTCCTCCTGTCTTTTTTCTCTTCTGTTTTATTTTGGTTAGTTTCTATGACTATGTCTGTAAATTTACTAATCTTATTTTCTAGTTTACTTAAAGATATACTGAAGTACTAGAAAAGATGTTCAAAATAACTGCCTCATAGTTACACATTCTTATGTGACATATTTAATTGATTCTATATGGATAGAATTACACTAGTGTTTTATATTTACCAAGCCTCAAAATATGGACAATAGCATTTATGGGGGGTTTCTCTTACATGGGCAGAACTCTGAATGCTTCTGTTTTATCACGCACTGTGTTCAAGGCAAAAAACAAGGCAGGATGAGCCACTCCACAAGATACATGCCCGTAGGAGTCAGTCTGGAGAAGTTTGAAGAGAGCTCTCTTCACACACTTTTATGACAAGAGTGGGAAACAATCTTTCTTTCAAATTCTTCTTTCTCTATGAGAAATACAAAAGAGTGCTAAGGGATTAGTAAATTCCCTGATTATTTATAAGCTCTCACTACCCTAAGCAGATGGAGTAAGAGGGCACCTATAGCTAGATTGTGGTGAATTAGCTGTTATGTCTCATTAAAAAAAAAAGTAAAGTTTTCTATAATTGGCAGTAGATTTTCTTAAATTGTCTCTTCACTCATTATGAATAGTTCTGTGATATTTTATAGCCAATTAAAATTGATTAGATCCATTGAGTTGTCTCTTTGGAGTACTTTAATTATGAAAACCAGTTTGAAATGAGCTCAGATCTCAGACAGATGGTTAATTTGTGTTTAAATAAATTCAAATTTTAAAAAATGAATAAAACTTAAAAAATCTATTTTAGTTGATTTCCTCATTTTGAGTCCACTAATAATGACAACTGGCCTTCTTATTCAAAAATCTCTAAACCTTGGGGATTTTTAAAAATCAAAATTATGTATGGATGATGTATGGAGGTTCTAGAAAAATATTCTGAAATTCAAATTTACCTCTCAGTTCAACATAGAGAAGAAATACATTTGGATACAGGACTTGCTAAAGACCAAAGGAGAGTTTAAGCTAAGTTTGTTGATTATTAATTCTATTGAAAGTGACCTGAAAGTGAGAGGTTTTCCGTTTTTTTTTTAGACCTACTTATTAGTACATGATATATTAGCATCTAACTTAAGGCATGAATGCTTTTCACTGCATGGAGCTTAATATGATAGGAACTCTACAAGGTCATAAAGAGTAATGGCACTTTTAGTTACTAATCTAAATTTGCATTTGGTTAAAGCTATAGAAATTGGAGTGACAGCTATAATATTCTTATTAGATACTGAAATATTATGTGGGATGGAATATGCTCCATGATTCATTTATATTCTGGAGGTAACTTCCTAGAAATAAAATGAAAGCATAATTACTTGCTTTGTCCCCTTTTTGCTTAGTTTTGTTAAATAAAACTAAGTTTCACATTCAAAGAGGTTAAGAGAAGTTAAATCTTTTTGCTGATTTTCCTCTACATTTTATAGGTGATGTCCTTAACAATATTAGTTTTGGACTTGATTATTAGAACTGATGCAGAAGGTAAAAATTGTAATCTTTCTATAACTTGTAACTTTTTAAGAATTTTATTTGTTTAAATTTATTTTTAAAATAAGAACTATAGCAATTCATACATTTTCTTGTTATGTGCCAGGCACTGTTATTTATATTAGGAATATTACAGATAACAAAATATCCAAAAATCCCTGCCTCCAAAAGGCTTATATTTTAGAGCAGAAGATAACTAATTAATTTTTAAAAAGTGAAACATAGAATATTACATGGTAATAATTACAATGGAGAAAACACTATAGGTAGATAGAGTGTTTGGGGGTTGATCAGATTAGTTGTTATGGAGCAAGAGACCTTGAAATAAAGAGTGAAGGAGGTGAGGGAGTCAATCATGTGGTTTTATGGGGCAGAGATTACTCTGAGACAGAGGGATAGCCAAAGCAAAGTCATTGAAATGGGATCATGTCCAGCATATCTGAGAAGTATAACAGTCATCTGTGTGGCTAGATCTGAAGGATTAATAAGGGAAAGGCATGGAGGTATGAGAATCAGAGGAAGAATGATGGTGGTGGCAAGGGAGACACAGATTATGAAGGGTCTTGGTAGTTCTTTAAAACCCTTTACCCTGAGTAAGATGGGAAGCCATTGGTGGGTTTTGAGCAGAGGAATGACATGAACTAACTTACATTTTTATAGGAGAATTCTGATAGCCTGTTGAAAATAAGAGGGTGGGGGAAAGATGGATATAGAAGACCAGTTGCTTCCAGGCTATTGGAGTAATCCAGGCACTGGCTTATGCTGGTTTGGACTGGGTGGTAGTAGCAAATGTGATTAGAATTGGTCAGATTCTGGTTATACGATTGATTCTTGTTATTTATGATATTTATCCTATTTAATAAAAGGGTAATATGCAAATTAACCATTACTCCATCACAAAGATGTCGGCATCCAGTCCCCTCAGCCCGCCGGAGTCCCCCAGTCCTTGGGGGGCAGCCGCTGAGAGTGGGCAGCATGAGCGGCCTGGCAGAATGCTTGCTTTGTCATCGTGGCTATGAGGCAAGTGTCCTGCCCCGGCCCTGGAGGGCCTCTGGGCAGTGTGTACGTGGCCTTCTACATGGAAGCTCAGCAAGCACGTCCCTCCCGGGTGTCCCTTAGGCTTGCTGCTTAGGTTGTCTTTCCTCCTGTGTCTGGAGGGAGGCTGAGGATCTGCCGTTGCTGGGTGTTGCTGTCCCTGGGACCGCAGCACCACAGGCTGCAGGGCGCTGGCACCATCTGGAGCTGGGCGCTGCTGTGGGGAGCAGTGCCCACTCTCTGGGATCCACCTGCACCTGGCATGTTCGGGGGAGGCAGCTGGGAGCAGACAGATCCTGGGCTCGGGGAGTAGGGGTAAGGGTAGGGAGCAAGCGGGAGGAGAGGAGGTCAGGGTGATTCAATCCAATGGATCTCACTCCAAGGCTTCATTCAAATGCAGAAAGCTCTCTGGTGACGTCAGAGCCTCGGACCTTGCCTCAGGCTTCTCTGACTCCCCCACCCTTAGGCCTCAGCTCACCAACTTCAGGGAGGAAGGATGTTTGAGAAACCGGCCTGTCTGGGTGGAAAAGAGTGCAGGAGCATCCCTCTGTTCACTTTTGTCTGTTTTCTCTTTGTAAGTCCCATTTCCGGTTTTCTACACTCTTTCTAAGGGTGACCTGGCTTTTGACAGGAAAAAACAGACTCCTCTACAGTTTCACAGCAGACCTCATGGACTGATTCTGTTGCCTCGCCCTCAGAAACCAGCAGGTGTATATGTCGTGTTCATGTAAAAGCATTCAAACCTGTAGAGAACTTTTATGAGTTTACTTGAGCCAAACTGTCCACACTTGCCTTCTTCTTCTTCTTCTTCTTCTTCTTCTTCTTCTTCTTCTTCTTCTTCTTCTTCTTCTTCTTCTTCTTCTTCTTCTTCTTCTTCTTCTTCTTCTTCTTCTTCTTCTTCTTCTTCTTCTTCTTCTTCTTCTTCTTCTTCTTCTTCTCCTTCTTCTTCTTCTTCTTCTTCCTCCTTCTTCCTCTTCTTCTTCTTCTTTTTAAAAAAAATATATTTTTATTGATTTCCAAGAGGAAGGGAGTGGGAGAGACAGAAACATCATCGGTGAGAGAAAATCACTGGTTGGCTGCCTCCTGCATGCCCCCAAATGGGGATCAAGCCCACAATGAGGCAAGCATCCCGCCCCGGCCGCGGAGAGCCTCTGGGCTACGGAGAGCCTCTGGGCAGCAGGTATGGAGCGGCCAGGCCCCACAGAGAGCAGAGAACCATGGGGAGTGGGCCTAAGCCATCAGGGCTCCCAGATTGGAAAGGGCTCCCCTGAGGGCTCCGATTGGAGAGGGTGCAGGTTGGGCTGAGGAACCTACCTCCCATGCACGAATTTCGTGCACCGGGCCTCTAGTACTCTTTAAAATTACTGTGAGCACTAAATTAGCATTACCTGAGTACTGAATCATTGTCCCTAGCAGAGTCACAGTTTTGACAGTTGAGCAATACATCACCAGTACACCTAACAATACATTGTTTTGTGTGTGTTTCTTTTTAAAGACACTTTAATATATATTGTTGAATCATTAACATTGAACCACAGTGTTACAACTCATGACTAAAAGCTATCTAACACATCTATTTTCTCTGTAAGGCACACCACACCCACCTTAAACATAAGAATACTAAACAGCACTTCAGCACTATGTTTAGGGACATAGTTTTAAACAGCAAAATAATGAACAGAAATCACCTAAAATGTCAAAAGTAAGTAGACTGTCTCTTGTGAAGGTCAAGCTTACATAGTTGAGCTTTGCTAACCTCATAATATTGTTTATGGCATGCCATGTATGCACACTCTGTTTTTACAAACATTAAACAGATTTGTCAACAAGTGGTGGCAAAAGAATTATAATTTATTATGTAGAAGAGGAAAAATTGGATGGTTTACTCCGTTGTTTGACACATAGAATAACACTATGCCCTGCTCATTGCCTTTTATTAAAACAAAACAAAGTATACAACAACAGAATTACAATTCTGTATCTGTCAATGAGAATTTATTCACTTTGTATACTTTGTATTAATTTTCAGCTCTAACATAGTTATTTAAAAGTTAAGCAAGTATAATAGTGATCTGAGATATTCTGAGGCAACAAGCTTATGTGGCAAGAATCATATTAGTTTTTTTGCGATATATTTTGTTAGATGAATAGAATTTTTAAAATTTTACCAGTAATTTTGATTTTTACATAGTATTACTATTTCCTGAATTTATTTACATATTCTCAATGGGACCCTAAATATTTAAAACAAGTCAGGAAAAAAATATAATAGAATTTCTTTCCAAATTGTACCAAACTTTTCATATTCCTACAAGGAAGGGAGAGTGCAGAGAGAATAATCAATTGATCATGAGACTGTGCCAAGTACATATTATATCCAAATGCACAAGTGTACATGAACTGTAGAGTACAAAATCAGGGCCCCCAATCTATGAAAACATATCTCCCCCCCAAAATTAGTTTTAAGTCCAAAATTTTAAAAAATAATTTATTGCCATTATTTTAATGTACTGGAATCTGCCTTCAATGTTTTCAAAGGCTTTAAAATTTTTTTTTCAAATTGTGTTAATAATCATAATTAGATTTGGCAATAATAGTTTTCTTTCGCTTATTTGTCATACACTAAATCTGATAAGGAAAAAAGTATCTGGGAACTTCTTAACTTTTCTAATGTTATTTTAGATTACAAAATCTTAGTGAGGTGAGTATTGCATATTTAGTGAATCATTCTGCACCAGCTGGAAAGACAGATGGGTACTGTGCAGTTAAAAAATCTGTGTAAATAGGACAGATGGGTGGTTTAAATATTTTAAATGTCTCCATGAAAATGTTTCTGTGGAGAGTGTGACTCTTCAAGTTACATGCTAAAAAATCCTAGTAACAATTAGGAATAATAGAGTTCATATAAAAAGTAATATTTTTTAAAAAAACATCATGTATGAAATTCATTGAATTCACTAGTTATACCTTTTAAACTTAAAATAAAATTTTTAAAAATATATCTTTAAAATTTAAAAAATATATCTTTATTAACAATTAGGAATAGAGTTCATATAAAAAGTAATATTTTTTAAAAAAACATCATGTATGAAATTCATTGAATTCACTAGTTATACTTTTTTTTAAACAAATAAAATTTTTAAAAATATATCTTTAAAATTTAAAAAATATATCTTTATTGTTGAAAGCATTACAGATGTTCCTTCCCCCCCCACCCCCCCC
>NW_005358650.1:5229200-5230379 GCF_000412655.1 Myotis brandtii
AAATTCTTTATTGTTGAAAGTATTACAGATGTCCCCATTTTTTTCCACTGACCCCCTTCACCCTGCACCCACCCCTCTCAGGTCTTCACACTATTTTCTGTGTCCATGGGTTATGCATATATGTATATTAGTTATAATGAAATTTAATAAATTAAAACACAACACTTGGAAATTCTGTCCTGGTATATGCTTGCTTTATTTTCTTATTATGAACATTTGGACTCTAGAAGATTTTTTTATTATTTGAAATCAATTTATCTGTATAAGTGCAATGATCTTTTGAACTGTAGTCAGAATTTGTTGAATTTCAAATGACAGAAACTTAAAGTAGTTTAAAAATGGTAAACCAATAAAAACAACAACAAACTACCACACATAAAAAATCCACTTTAAAGGAAAGGGTCTTAGAAAGGGCTTTGGCAGCTTCTCTAGTAGTGTTCAGGGACTTTCACTCTTTTCAGGCATTAATGTGACTTAGCTCCCAGGCAAAGGACTGGTTTCTTTTTGGTCAGGTATGCACTTTGGATCTTGGACGTCAGCTTACAATAGAAGTCTCCTCCTGATTTGTGTGGATAGGGAGAAAAAGGGGTTGTCATTTTCAAGGAAGGATGTGGGACTGGCCATAGATGTATCAATAGCATTGACTCTTGGGGACTTTTTTGAAATGTATTTCTGCAGGAAGGATGCTAAGTAGCAATGTTTATGGGTAAATACAGTATTCTATGACAAAACGATTATAGTAACTAACAGTAGGGGAAGGTATTCCTGAGGACATTAAAAGTTATGTGTGATTAGTATTATTGAAGTGATTTATTAATTGCTAAATTAAAAAAAAAATCCCTAGTGTAATATAGAGTGAGTTAAAACTTCTGTAGCGATTTATATTAACTGAGGCAAAAAAATTTATTTGTTTCTGAATGAACATTAAACAAATTTTAAAATTCTATATAATAAAGAGCTAATATGCTAATTATATCAAACAGCAGAACAACCATCCGGATGACCTTCCTGACAAAGCCAGGGCTGCGAGGGCCGGCCCTTTGCATGAATTCTGTGCACCGGGCCTCTAGTCCTATCTAATAAAAGAGAAACATGGTAATTAACCATAACTTCGCTACCCTTCCCATTGGCTAATCAGCGAGATATGCAAATTAACTGCCAACCAAGATGGCGGCCGGC
>NW_005358650.1:5231470-5233093 GCF_000412655.1 Myotis brandtii
GCGCCCCCCCCCCCCCCCCCCCCCCCGAGTGCACAAATTTTTGTGCACCGGGCCTCTAGTTAAAATATAATAGAACAAAAAAATCACATAGCATTCTTTATATAGTAAGGGGATGAATTATTTCATGAATTCTTATCTCAGTTATATATTTAAAACTTTGTATGATTATTTACTGGTTAATGCAATAAAATGTATTATCCAAATATATTAATCCTGTGGGTCATTCGTGGCTTAAAAGTGAGAAAACCCACTACTTTAGGGGCTAATGTTATTTTTTTTTCTGTTTCCTTCAGATAGAACTGAATTAATATGTTTGCTCTTATCCCCCTATTCCAGAGTGGGAACCTCTTTCCAGTCAGCAGTGAGAGGGGTTAGGGAGATGCCCTAGTGATTGCATTATTTTATAATCAAGAAATTATGTCATAAAGTTAAACAAGTGATCTAGGGCAACATTTTGTGAATAATTTGAACAGTTATTAATAGCACCATGTGCATGAACAGCTAGTGGAGCATGGTTAGAGATTCATGCTCTGTAAAAGAATGATGGGCAGCTCCCTAGGAGAAGTGAGTGGTGGTTCTAGTACTTGGAAGCACTGGAATTTGTTGGTAAGAGACATGTTAGTCTGCTAGAAAGGTTTGTTTCCTTTTCCACTAGCTGGATGTAGTTACTGTGCCTCAGAATTAGAGTGGTGATGAGAAAATCAAGGGAATCCTTCTGTTGTTCTACCTGGGCATGGTTTAGGGGTCTGAGGTCTCATCTCTGCAAAAACCCTGACTTTTTCTCTGCTTTTGGCTCTGAGCGGGACATATTCTCCAATAGGGAATGTTTTTCTGATCCCTAACCACAGGGAATACTCACATAGGTGCTGAGCCTAAACAGAGCGGCCGCAGAGGAGAGCCTCTGGTCTTGGAAATTCTCACCGTAAGATCTATTTTGGGGAGAGGATTCATTTGGAGGACTCTCCTTGGAAAGAGAGCAAAAATTCATAAATATTTTGAAAAGTTTATTCCATAAATTTATGTAATTGGCAAGAAATACTTGTTTGATTTACATAAAAATTAAAGATATACTTAAAATTTTTATTTATATAGTTATGTATTCATATTAGCTATCTGTAAATATTTTCTGAATAGTTTTAGTAAAGGAACCACAAAAAGTTTTGGTTCATAATATTAGCGTTATCTCCTAGACTTGTCCTACATCAAGTCTTAATTTCTGTGCTTTGATTTTCAAGTCTTTCACAACCTAAAATTGCCCTATTTATACAGACATATTTTCTTCATTTCCTCAAAATTTGCTCTCTTTGAGCTTATTTCTTTGCTTACCTAGGTGCAATTGCTTATTATTTCTATGTTTTCACTTAGTAGTCGAAATCACCAGACGATGGGCTTTATGTCAAGGACTCTGCTTTGCTGAATACTGAGTTCCCAGTGTTTATCACAATTCTCAGTGATAATCAGTTAATAATATTCATTGAATGAAAGGAAGGAAGAAAGATAGTGGTGGGTGAGGGCATGTGTTGGGGGGTGGGAGTGGCCAGGGAGAGGTGTATGGGGGAAAAAGGTGACATATATAATACTTTCAACAATAAAGAATTTAAATTAAGGAAGGGAGGGGGGGAG
>NW_005358650.1:5233136-5237779 GCF_000412655.1 Myotis brandtii
GGGAGGGAGAGAGAGAGAGAGAGAGAGAGGAAGGAAGGAAGGAAGGAAGGAGAAAGAGAGGGAGGAACTATTGTCTATTTTGTCTTTCTTTTTACCTTTCTAGACTTGTCTCATCTTTTAAGGTCTGTTTTCTCCACAAAGTGTCCCTTGACTTCCCTTGTCTTTGTCAATATCTCAAACATAGACCTCAAAATTTAACATTTATAAAATTTCTTATTTTCTTGGTGATAGTTTTATGCGCACTGTTGTTCCAATTTGGTGTAAGCTGCTTGAACATGAGAAGGATCATATATCTGTACAGTTTTACAAATAAATTGTACATTATCCTTCACTCACCAGTTACTGCAGTGCATGCCTCCTTCAGAGCGGCCTCTATACAAAGTATTGGCAAATAGCATAGAGCTAAGCACATAGTGTATGTTCAACAAACTTTTGATTAGCCATAAAATGAGTGAAATAGCATAAAATAGTGGTGGCTCTGTTTGCACACAGAGAAGATAAAACTTTTTTATTATCTCTCTTATAACTGTCTTCAATGATTTCTCCAGGGAAAGAAACCGAAAAGGCCAAGGAGCGTTACGACAAAGCCACAATGAAACTTCATGTGTTGCATAATCAGTATGTATTGGCATTGAAAGGGGCACAGCTTCATCAGAATCAGTATTATGACATCACCCTTCCTCTGCTTCTGGACTCCTTACAAACGATGCAAGAAGAAATGATAAAAGCACTGTAAGTTACACATCGTATTTGACATAAAATCCTGTCATAAAATGATTTTAACATTAGTTGCTCTCCTACTTAAGGTTTTATGTAAAAGTTATCTGTGTTTTGTGAGTTTTCTTATTGACCCAGACCCATGGGTGTTTCAGACCTGTTTTTCCTTGATTCTTCTTGATTTTCACTTCTGGTATCCCTTTAGTTTATGCTTCTCTCCTAAACCTTCTAGCCAGCCCCAAGGATTTCCCTTCTTCTTTTTTTTTTTTATATGTTTTTGTTTTGCTCCAATTAAGTGGAAATTTATATGAAAATTCAATAGTTAACAAGTATTAAGAAGTGGATATCTGTCTCCACAGGGTTGGGAATTTAAATTTTGAGCAACAGAAAAGCCTGAAGGAAAGATTTTTTGAAGGTTTATTTGCTATATTCTTGTATGAGATTAAAATCAACAAATATTTATGAGACTTCTAATGTCTGCAAAGCACATTGAATATAGAGATGAGTAGGCCACAATGTTTGCCATCAAGGAGCTAACAGAATATTTTGGTTAAATGCACACATGTGTACCGTACATAGCGATTTAAGACAGTAGAAAAATGTAAGCCACCCTTTGGTAGACTTCATCTTTCTTATTAGCTGGGTTAGGTGATCCCTTATTTTCTCAAGAAGATAAAGTGTTTTTACTCAACTTAAATATGTATACTTTTAAGGTTGTTAATGAAAATAATGAAATATCTACTTAAAGCATTTAATGAATAAATTTAGTTACATCTACTTTAAATTACATATTGTTTATTCAGAAATATTTATTTTTCTTATTCTCCATTTAATGAATCAATATTTTTCAAACTTTTCACATGAATCTTCAATAATATTATTTTCATCATCACTAGGACATATTTTTAAGACATATGATGGTTTCCCACAGCATATTATCTTTACTTGCTAAGAAATTGTTTCAGATATAGCATTTAAAAAATCCAACCATGCTGTTATCACTGAAATTGAAACCCATGTCACAAGTACTCATTCATATAATGTTAGGAGACTTCATGCCCCCCCTCCATTTGTCTTAAAGGTAAATATTAATGATTTCCACATCATAACGACTTACTGTATTGCATTATAAGGTATCTAGATAGACTTATTTACATTTGTATCATTCAGTACTTTGAATTATTATTAGTTCGTATCCTCAGGGATACTTACTAAATCCTTATTAAATTTCTCTGTCTCCCCCTTTTAAAAAATTGTGTCTATCAGGTGATTTTTGTAATCATTCCAAACTAGCATTGCTTGAAGCAGTTTAAGTCTAATTTTTCTTTGCCCAAACATTATTTTGCTATTTAAAATAAAGTAACTGAGAGAATATTTCATAATAAGAGAAATTTGGTAATGATTTTGGAAAAGAAAAACAGAGAATACCTTATTTTATTTGGGAATATGCAAGATAAACTTGTCTGTCTATACTTATTTAGCTGAGGCCAGTAATGACCAATGCTATAGCATTCTCAAGTTGGGATCAGGTCTTTGCAACAGAATAGTTTTTCCTTTTGCATTTATTAGGTAATGCTAAAAAAAAATTATGACATTTTTGCTACTGAGTGGAGGCCAGGAGAAGATATCTAGATGTCATTGAAGTTAGAAGAGCAGAGGCCCAGGAGCAAGAGAAGACCCAAGTGGCAGGGCATATGAGGAAGTTGCAGATACTAGAAAGACACATTATAGAGACTGTTGTGGACCCACAGCTCCATGTTACGGAATCCAACATTTCTATGATAATGTTGAGAAACAGAAAGCGATCAACACTGACCTTACATTTAGACACCTCAAATACAGGTTGGAGAAGGTACATAAAACTACCATCTGTAAATATTGATATTACATTTCTTATGTTGGTTATTCTGAATCCTTTTTGGTTCTATGTTTTCTTGATAAACTTTAAAATGTTGTAAAATTCTATTTTTGTTTTCAGAAAAGGCATATTTGATGAATACAGCCAGATAACTAGTCTTGTTACGGAGGAAATAGTGAATGTCCATAAAGAGATTCAAATGTCGGTTGAGCAGATAGACCCTAGCACAGAATACAATAATTTTATAGATGTTCACAGGTATGTATGATATTTTCATTCTTCTTTCAGTATTGATAGCAATATTATTTTTTATATCATATAATATTTACCTAAATTGAAATAAGAGATATTGATGAGCTTGTTAGGACATTAGATATTTCAGATTAATTTGTCTCCTTTTAATTACTTTCAAAGTCCTTTCTCCAAGATTATAACTATTTATATAGTGATCTTTAAAAATTTTAGGGTTGTCACTATATCATTTCTTAAGCCTGTACTTAATCCATGAAAATGTATTTTCTTTTTAACATTTCTATAGTAATAATACTATGACTTTGTGTATTAAATTTTATACTGTACCAATTACTTCTCCATGCATTCATCATCTTATTTTATACTCATTACCATTATGACAGGAATAAAACCACTTAATATCCACATTCTATAAATGAGGAAATTAAGGCTGAAATTACATGACTAGATCTTTGCTGCCTGGGGTTTAATGTGATTTATTTTATTGATGTTTACTTTGTGAATGTAGTTTTTGATGAGAAAATATATTCTGCCTTTGGTGTGTAGTAAGATATATCATGATAGGCTATTCATATTAATCAAAATGATTTGGCATGCTTTACTAGAACATCAGCTACTAAAGAGCAAGAAGTTGAGTTTGATACTTCCTTACTAGAAGAAAATGAAAATCTTCAGGCAAATGAGATTATGTGGAATAATTTAACAGCAGAAAGTTTGCAAGTAAAGTAAGTATTTGCAAAACCTGAATGCTTAAATATTACTATTTTTTATATAGTTGTACATTCTGAGATTTAAAATCCCAATTTTTATTTTTTGCAAGCACTGAAAAGTAAATTAAAAATAAACTATCCGGCCAGTGTTGCTCAGTGGTTGAGCGTCAACCTGTGAACCAGAATGTCACTGTTCAATTCCCAGGCAGGGCACATGCCTGGGTTGTGAGCCCAATCCCCAGTGAGGGGTGTGCAGGAGGCAGCCGATCAATGATACTCTCTCATCATTGATGCTTCTGTCTTTCTCTCCTTTTCCCTTCCTCTCTAAAATCAATAAAAACATATTTTAAAAACAGTAATAAATAAACTGATTGTTATTTGGTCAGAATGAAATGTTTTGAGAAATATGTTAACTTTTACTCATTATTCACTAATTAATTTTGGTAATTCCAAAAATTAAAATTCTGTGCAATGTATTCATTCAGTTATTGCTACTATCTTATATTGGAATAACCTTTATTCTTTTCAAAACTCATTTTTTTAAACCCATTTTATTCTCAGAATTCACTGGCAGAACTATTTTGGAAAGGAAGACATACATGAGTGTTTTGTGATAAGAGACTTGTAGATGTCAGCAGCATTTAGTACAAAACTTTGACTTTTAATTGAGTTCCCTTTAAGCAGGGATGTCTTCTATTAAAGGCTAGTAAAAGAGTTCTTTCTTCACTTTGTTGTTACTATTTCATAAAATTTTAAGGAGTTTTGAGAAATCTTAATGTGTTTTTTTAGTCCTTTCCAAATGTTAAAGCCTGTTAATAGTACATTTTTGAATTTAGAAAATATAATTAAGCCATTCTACTCTTATATATTTAATCTATCTCTTGATTTTGTCAGGAGCAACACAGAGAAACATATCTATTAATAAGCACTATATGTACTTGTTTCTGTGCCAGAACTACAACTAGAAATGATTATGTACTCAATCGGTTTTTATTTTTATTTATTTTTTTAATTGTTTTATTGCTTAAAGTATTACAAAGAGTATTACATATGTCTCCTTTTTCCCCCCACCCTTGACAATCCCCTGGCCTCCCCTACCCCCCAGT
>NW_005358650.1:5242488-5278954 GCF_000412655.1 Myotis brandtii
AGAGGGTGTGGTGATCAGGAGGCTGCTGTTGCTTGGATCTGCACCAGGGGCCTAGGTCAGGATCTGGTCCGCCAATCACAGCCCAGAGAGTCCTTTGATGTCAGTAGTAGCCAATCAGAGCTTCCAATGAATAAGCGCTCAGGAGTGGGATCACGCTGAGTTGATTGCACTCTGGTCACTGGTAGACAGGTTTCCATAGCTTCAGCAGCTGATGACTGACCAGATTCTGGCTGTGAGCAATGGAAGGACCCGCAGCGTCCTAGTGGGAGAGTCCTCAATTGGTTTTTAATATTGGGCATGTTATATCATCTGACCTGTTGGAAGTTTATTTCAAAAGAGTCAGCCAAAAGTCTCCATCTAATACAATTAAACAGTCTCCTTTCTATGTTCAGTAACAGTGTTGTAGATAAAAGTAACTGAATGGGATTGAAGAAACTAACAATGCTTGTCACTTGTATAAGATGAAGGCTTAGTAATTATGGTGGACTGACTGTTGCTGAGAGAAATGGAGGCATGGGGTACCTGCGTTAGAAGGTTTTTCCTAGCAGCTATATTGGGATTCTTGAAGATGTGTCCCAAGTTTTGAAGCCCTTCCTAATAGTTTCACTTCGGCTTTAGATACGTTGTTACAGTGTCAGTTATCTGTAAACCAGTGGTTCTCACCCTGGGTGAGTTTTGTCTCCAGGAGAAATTTGACAATAAATATCTGGAGACATTTTTGTTTATCAGGTGGGAAAGTGTTACTGGTATCTATGTAGTGGGTAGAAACCATGAATGCTGCTGAACATTCTTCAGTTACAGAACTGCCTCCTACAGCAAAGAATTATCTGGTGAAAATGTCTATAGTGTCAAGTTTGAGTAACTCTGCTCTAAACAATGGAGTTAAATGATGGTAGGGTGTCTCAATTCTAGTGACAAATTCAATTTCTTAATTCCTGTGCTGCTTGGTGAAGGAATATGACATAAATTACTCCTGTTATTTTAACTATTACATTGCTCCCAAATAATTTATTCATCAAAAATATATTTACTGTGAACATATACAATAGTGTGGTAGGCCTAGGGGGTGGTGGTAGGCGTGGGGTGGAGGGGGTCAGTGATGGAAAAAAATGGGACACCTATAATACTTTCAACTTTATTGTTGAGTTAAATATTGATGAGTTAAATATGTGTGTGTACATATATATACACATATATACATATATATATACTTACTGTATATTTAAATTTGCAAGGGTTAATCCTTTCAAGGATTTCATACTAAAACTAGAGGCCTGATGCACGAGATTCGCGCACTGGGGGCGGGGAGGGTGTCCCTCAGCCCAACCTTTGTCCTCTCGCAGTCCGGGAGCCCTCGGGGGATGTCCAACTGACAGCTTAGGCCTGGAGGCTGAAGAGGCTCCCACCACCACTCCTGCATTTGCCAGCCTTGAGCCCTGTGGGAGCATACTGACCACCAGGGGGCAGCTCTTGCATTGAGTGTCTGCCCCCTGGTGGTCAGTGTGTATCATAGCGACTGGTCCTTCTGCCATTCAATTGATTTGCAAGTTAGGGTTTTATTATATAGGATGGATCAATTTATTTTAATAATCACCAAGAAAGAATGAGCATGGAAAATAATACAATAAATAATAAATAATCATACCCTATGCCTTTTCTGTCCTGAGAAATTAATTTATTAATTTTGTTGTTGATTGTGTTGAAATATTATGTCCAATAGAAATGAACGAAACAAGTAGTTTGTGAAAAATAAATTCAAATGACCAGTAATTCTGTGACAATTAAATATATAGTATATATTTTTTTTAAAAGAAGCTATTTCACCTACCAGATTGGCAAGGATTTAATAATTTGATAATACCCAGTGTTGTGTAGGTTATGGAGGAATAAGCTCTCATGAAGTCTTGGCAGAAATGAAAACTAGTGTAACCTATTTGGAGGATAATTTGGTAATATATATCAGAATTTAACTTGCACATACACTTTGACTCAGGAATTCTACTTCTAGAACTTTAGCCTACAAATATGCAAAGATATGTATGTCTGTAGCCATAATATGGTGGGTTGCCGTAGGTCTGAATCCTGACAGTATAGTTTATTATCTTTGTGAAACTGGACAGATTACTTAATTCCTTTATGCCTCATTTTCCTTAAATGTAAAATGGTAATAATGACATCCAACTCATAGTGTTAATATTCTATGAATACATGTAGAATGAATGGAATATTCCTTGGCACATGGTACAGTTTATGTATTATTTTTTGTTTTATTACTACTTACATTAAGGACTGTAAGCACAATGCTTAGGTTTTTCAGAGGCCTTTGTAAATATTCGATATCTGAAAATTTTTTGTTAGTTCCATGATATGAAAAGAAAACTGCTACAAGGTATAATATGTCACTTCATTAATTATTAAATTCAGAATACACAAAAATATTTCAAACAATTCGTATGTTACATTTTCTCACTTTTAATATCTGCATATGAATGAGGGTATCTAAGAAATCACTTTTTAATATATATGATATTATTTGAATAGAGGTTAAGGACTATAAAGATCTCAAACAGTCCTTTTTTTTGAGCAAAACACTGGAAACACCCTAAATAGTAATCAGTAAAGATTTGGTTAAATGAATTTTAGTATATCCATAATTTTCCCATTATTTAGGTTTTAAATAAAATAAGATAGGTTAATATGTATGCTTATATGGAAAGATATCTGAAGTATATGATAAAGAGCAAAAACAAGTTATAGAATAATATTTATGGTGTGAGCCTATTAATAAAAAATGGTACATATATGTATGTTTGTATATACATAGACTATATCTTGAAATGGAGGAGAATGGATGGGGTAAGTAGGGCAGCATGTTGGGGCAAATATTGATAATGTATAAATAAATATGGTTTTATTTCTCATCTCTTTGAATTCTTTTATTAGCATGACTATCTCCAGAATATTAGGTATTCATTTTTTCTTTCATTGTGTCAGTTCCTTTTACTAAGCCTTTGTTTCTGAGTCACGTGGCTTTAAGTAGTTTTAGAGTAGAACTCTCCCAAAAGCTCTATTTGAAAATGCTAATATTTTATAGAATGTGCTTACCTGTATTCTACATTTTTCCTTAGCCCATTTAAGAGCTCTAATGTGTTAATGTCAAATAGTATTAAGAAAAACTTCAGGAACATTTCCCTTTTTGTTTTGCAGTCCTTTATGTTTGTTTAAGAGGTCAGTGACCACCCTGTCCATTGTGAAAGGTTATGCTAGTTTGGAAGTGAGAATCATTAATATTTGTGACTGCTGGAGAATTTTTCTATAAATAGGAGTCATACTGGCAGTCTCCGAGACTGCTGATTAGTAGTGACTATGAAACAGAGAATATTGGACCACATTTCTCTTGGACTCTTCACAATTCTTGGCTAGATGTCAGATGCTGTGAATGATTAATTGATATCTTTGTTGAGTGAGTGAGTGAATGAAGACTGTTTTATGGAGAGATTTCAGGGAGTTTCTGAATAATGGATCTCATGTCTGGCTTCATATTATGATTTCTTAGGGAGCTTTTAAAAATGCTGATACCTGGGACCCAACCCAAAGCAATTAAATTATATTTATTGATGGTAAGATTGGGCACTAGAGTTTTTGGTAAACTTTCCACATGATTTTAATGTGCATACAGGATTGAAAATCTCTGCCATAAGCCCATTAAAGTTGTAGAGGTGTTTGTGTTACTTTCTGGGGGGAAGTCCCTGCAAATTTTTAGAGGGCTTCATGACCCAAAATGACTATGGACTAATACTTGAATATCAGTCTATTTCTAATGAACTTATAGTCCTCAAATTTTATAGAATTATTGGGGAAAACTAGCCTTTTTACAATAGACTAACTAGATGACACCTTTTAAGTTTTTCTTTTTCTTAGGTTCTTCATTGTAACATACAATTTATTTTCATTATCAGAAACTTATTTATAAATTTAATAATTTATGTTCTTGGTTTTTATTTATTTTATCATGTAGAGTTTTCTCAAATAAATGTAAGAGGTTCTGAGATTATTATACAACTAGTATCTTTATCCAAAACAAGATTATATAGTTTTGCTGCCTGCCCTTTTTCAGACTTGATGAAAATCTAGTGATAGGAGAGTGACATTATCGCATTCACCCACTCAGCATTTTGCTATACTTTTATTAATTACCTATCAATTATATTTGTAAGTGTGGCATACACACACACACACACACACACACACACACACACACATATACACACACATATATATACAGGGTGTCCCAAAAATGCATATACACTTTTAAAAATATATGTATATTTTTATTGATTTCAGAGAGGAAGGGAGAGGGAGAGAGAGTTAGAAACATCAATGATGAGAGAGAATCATTAATCAGCCACCTCCTGCACGCTCCACACTGGGGATCGAGCTTGCATCCCGGGCATATGCCCTGACTGGGAATTGAACCATGACCTCCTGGTTGGTAGGTCGACACTCAACCACCGAGCCACCCCAGCCAGGCTACACACTTTTTTATTGAAACATATCCATGCTCATTCATTTGTCTGTGGTCCACAGGTAATCTGCCACAATGGCAAAGTTGAACAGTTGTGACAGAGACAATGTGTGGTATTCTCATTACTTCCCACTGCTACTTGGTGCAGTACAGATCATAGTTGACACAGTTATAACTCAACAGCATTTTAAGTGCCACACATACTGCTGCCCAAGATCATTTTATTTACTTTTTAATATTAGTCCATGCCTATTAAGTCAAAACAAGAAAATAAAATGGATTTTGAATGTCATACTTCTAAGTCACAGTGGAGTGTGGATTATTTTGTTATTGAATTAGATGGTAAAGCATTGTGTTTATTTTGCAGTGACATCCTGGCTGTGCTAAAATAATGCAATATATGCTTACATTACCAAATACACATGCCGTTCAATATTACCAGCTCAGAGAACAGTGCTAGTCAGAAAACTGAGAGGATTTAAAATGGAATACCTCATTACAGCAGACTTTCTTCAGAACAATATAATATGTAAATGAGAATGCAACCAAAATAAGTTTCTGGGTGGCTCATTTGTTAGCCAAGTAAGCAAAGCCATTTACCAATGATGAATTAAGTAGTGTTTCATTGCAGTAACTGAAGAAATATGTCCAATGAAAATAAACAAGTTATAACAATTAGTTTTTCAGTGAGAATATTTGCTTGAAGAGCTGAGACATTGAGAGCTATATCATTAGTTGATTAAAAAAACAACTCAGATAATTTCATGTGCTTTCCCCTGACTCTTGATGAGTCAGCAGGTGTGATCAAAAAGTGCTCAGCTGTTGTTTATTTGAAGAGTCGATGCCTAGTTTTAAGTGACTGAAGGCTTACTCTCTGTGAATAGCCTGAGTGGGTCTACTACCGATAAGAATATTTTCAAGGAAGTTAAGACAACACTAATCCAGTACAAACTGAAGTTGAATCTTTTAAGATGTGTAACAAATGATGGTGTTAAAAATATGTGTGGATCAGAAAGAGGCTTAGTTGAACAAATTTACAAAGCATATGGAAATGTTAAGAGTTTTAATCCTATGGTTATTCATTATATTATCCATCACCCGGTACTTTGTGAAAAATACTTGAATCTAACCAGATGTTATTGAATCAATCATGTCACCAATGACCTTCATTTGCTCTTGTGGACTTTACCATCATCCATTACATGAATTTTTGTTAGAAATTGAAACTGAGTATCTTGACTTGCCCTATCACATAGGACTTTGATGATTTAGAAGTGGAAAGTTTTATTGGTGGTTTTTTTGGTTGGTTTGTTTATTTTTAGTTCAGAGCCCAGATTGTAAGTGATAATCATTAGTCACTACTAATCAGCAGTCTGGGAGACTGCCAGTATGACTCCTATTTATAGAAAAATTCTCCAGCAGTCACAATATTTCTAAATAATCAAAATTTCCCTCAACTGTTGTTATTGGAAACTGAATTCTCAAAGTTTTGGATATTAGCTTGTGCTAAAGACTTGATAATTTTCCTATTGAATTCAACCTAAAATTACGAGCTAATATAGTGCTTATATGCAGAACATACATGCAGTAAAGTCATTTAGATGACAACTAATGTTATTTGAATCCCAGGAAATGTCAGGTTGTTTTATATACTTCCTGTGCAGTCCAACATTTAAACATAAAGCAAGATCACCATTCTTATAAAATTTGTAGCTGATGAATTTTCTGAGTTCAAGCTATGTTTCTAGCAGCATGTTTTGGAACTTGGTGCAAATATTTCGACATTTCAAAATCCACTTAATTGTGCAATTGAGGAGTTCCCACCTAACTTTAGAAGTGATGAATGTTCAATATAGTGACATGCTAAAAAGCATGCAATATAATTTTATAAATGCCAGCTAAGCAGTAAATATATTCAATTGAAATCATATGCTCATGGATTGATAATGGTATTTGGCAACACTCATCTGTGTGAAAAGATATTTTCAAAGATCAAATACATAAAATCTCATTATATATCTGCTTTAACAAGTGAACATTTGTAGCTGATTTTGATGATAAGCACTAGCTTTGAATTTCAATAAAGGTAAACATTATCACACTAAAAATATTTCTATCTGCATAGTAGACTGTTATTATGCTAAGTTATACTCAATTATTATTATTATATTTTGAATTTGTCAATAAAATATTTGTGAATTTTTTTTCTCCTTTTTCTTGTATTAATATCTATATTATATTCCTTGATTTTGTATCTTGGTGGAAAAGCCTAAAATATTTTACTCTCCAGACCTTTATAGAAACTGTTTGCTGACTGTTGTGGGAATGGCACCCATTTTACCTATTAAACTGTCTGAATCAACTTTCTCAATTGGTGGCATGACAAACACTGCAATACTCTCATGTCTTAAGAAGGGCCTTGGTTTTATCAAGTCTGTTTTTGCCTGTTTTCACAGTCTTTGCTCAAGTTTTTTTTGGGGGGTGAATTATATGCAATTTTATGAGGCTATGTTAGGGAATACTTTTTGAAAGAGTGGATTGGAAAGATTTGGAAATATGCAAAATATTAGAAGCAGATGCTATGTTAGGAAAGGTTGATTAAGGGAAACAAAGAGGTTACACAGAATGTAGGTGGATTTGTCAGATTGCAGGTGGCTATCTTTAACAAAAACTTTTGCATGGTTGATTAGAAGTCACCTGTTTAATTTTTGGAAAAACTAATACATATTTGTGCAATGGTATAGAAGGTTATACCTAAATTGCTGTGAGATTAATAAAAAAGGTTTATTCCATTTATGCTGCAGTAATAAAGATGTTAGGAAATTACTTCAGGCAACTGTCACCCTTATTCCATTTGTTTTTTTATTAACCCAAATATCACAATTAATGTGACAGTATTGGAAACTTACAATTTTTTAGGAAGTTGGGTCTCTGTAAAAGTGCTGTAAGATATAGATGATGTTATCCAGTGGTTTGGGAATACAAAAAGTGTTGTATAAGTACTGAAAACTTGTTATGATTCATAGTAATTATTTTAGGCTTTTTAATCTTTAAATACAGTCAAATCCTTCAAAATTAACTAATGCATGCAGATGATAAAAATCTGCAAAATCTTACAGGAGGGTATACAATGAAAATCAAGGTTCTCCCTCTTTTTTATAGACCCCATTTCTAGTTTCCAGTGTTAATTCATTAAAAAAATGTATGTATCTTTTCAGTATGTATATATAAGCACTACATGTATATAAATTGTTTACTTAAATGGGGTTATTCTGTGCATAGTCTTTTGCCTTGTTCTCTTAACGTTTATGAACTCTTAATAGGGTATAGTGTTTTACTGCTTTCATGTAACATGATTATTGAATTTAGTTATTTATTGATGGACATTTAAATTATTCCCCAGTTTGTTAATATTGCCAGGGCTGGAAGCAGGTTTTGTGGAGACTGAAGCTTACACAATTTTTTTTTTTGGGGGGGGGGGAACTAGAACAAATACCATACATATTTACCGATATAAAATTAAGTATAGACCCTTGGAAGGTATCTTGCAAGTGAGGTGCCTGAAGGTTATGTGTCATTAGCGTTACAGTAAGTTCACCTTTGCTTATTGCAATTACAAGTAGTGCCACAATAAACATCCCTGTGATTACATCTTTTTGCACTCATTGAAGCATATTATTTTGGATAAATTTTATGAGGTGGAATTAATAAAATGGACTCCCGATCACAGGCATGTATCTGGGTTACACGTTGTATGCCCTCTCCCCAGTTGGGAGGCAACCAATCTATATGTCTCTCTCACAATGATCTCTCTCTCTCTCTCTCTCTCTCTCTCTCTCTCTCTCTCTTCTTCCCTGCCTTCTCCCTGCTTTCACTCTCTAAAAATCAATGGAAAACATCCTTGGGTGAGGATTAACAAAAAATCAAGAACAGGGACAGATCCAAAGACAGAGAAACAGCAATCAGACTGTTAATCCCCAGAGGGAACATAGGGGAGGGTGGGGGTAAGGGAAAGAGATTAACTGAAGGACTTGTATGCATACATATAAGCCAACCAATAATGGGGGAGGGGAATGAGGACATCTTTGTAATTCCTTAACTAATAAAGAATTTAAAGATTTAAAAAAAAATCAACAACAAAATGGTCTGCTCTGTACCATCCAATAAGATAGCCACTAGCCACATATGTCTGTTCAGCCCTTAAAATGAGGCAAATGCAACTGAGGGACTGAAATTTTACTTTAATTTAAATTAAATTACATTTGGCTACTGTTTTGGACATCACAACCTTAAATGTCTGAGTGTATGTGTGTGTGTGTGTGTGTGTGTGTGTGTGTGTGTGAAGTGAATGTAATTAATGTATGGATTGATAATGAGGAAACTGTTCATTCTAGGTTGAAAACTTTAGCAGAGGAACTTATGCAGACACAGCAAATGCTATTAAACAAGGAGGAGGCTGTCCTGGAGCTGGAGAAAAGAATTGAGGAATCTTCTAAGACCTATGAAAAAAAGTCTGAGTAAGTAAAACAAAAATAACTTGAAGGAAGAAAGTGTAATTGATAACATTTTACTAAATACTCCATTTATGTGTATTATGGATTTAAAATTTCTAGAAGCTGAAATTTCATTTTAAGTATAAAACTTAGAAACTTTCTAGGACTCTAGAAAAATAGTATGTGTTTGTTAATATAGTGTACAGATTATATATCTTAATATTTTACATTTAAGTACTTTTCTGAAAAATCCTGTTAAAAGTTGTCTTTATTTCCCCTCATCACTGGCCACAAGATTCATTGTGAATTCCTTGTTAAGAAAGTGACAGGCCAGTTATATGTAGAAATTGGCTTCTACTGTGTTAGAAGGAAGCAAACATATTAAAAAATAGCAGTCTGCTTCACCTATAAAAATCATATTGAGATTTGCAGTGCTGCTTTTGTGTCACCATTGGTTTTCTTGCTCATTTCTAGATCTGTAAATGTTTTTCCAAAACCTCTAATTTTACTTGTCTTGTTAAACTCTTGCTTTTAATTTTTGTGTTAATTATGTTTTCTACTGTTTTAAGTAAATTTTGAAAAAATTAAAAAAATTCTAATTCGACTTTGGCAATGATTTGCATCTCCAACAGGGATTAGTTTCTTTCATGTGACTAGCCCAAGTAGAGTTCCTTCTGTTAAATTCTCACATACTCAAGGAAATTGTGATGTGTAGGATTTCTCTCTTTGGTCTATACTTGCTCTTACTTTCACAACTTTTCAAATATTTACTTTTCTCAAATCTCTGATCTCCTTATCTCTCCCACTGAAGTCAAAGACTATCTCTCCTACATTGTAGAAAAAGAATCATCAGGTGGCAGTTCTTATTTTCTGGGACTAGATATCCAAATCCACCACATTTGTTCCCATTCTCTTTCCTTCCATAGAGGAACTGCTCCTTGTTCTAAGTCTGTTTCTTGTGTCTGTCTTTTGCATCACATCATCTCTTACTTTTTTAGAAAATTTGCATTGTTTTATATATTATGTCCAACTTTTCCTCTCATCAGGATCCTATATCACTTTTTCAATATGCCTATCTTTTAAAGAATGTTTTTATTGATTTTAGAGAGAGCAGAAGGGAGAAGGGGAGAGAGATAGAAACATCAGTGAGGAAGAAACATGAATCAGGTGTCTCCTGCACTCCCCATACTGGGGATGGAGCTAGGCTGTGCCCTGACCTCTGAATTGAACTGGTGACCTCTGGGTACATGGGATGATGCTTAACCAATTGAGCCACACTTGTTAGGGCTTTGCTTAGATCTTGATCCTAAAAATAATCTTCACCTCTCTGCCCACTCCGGATAACTCTAAATTTTCATAGTTCCTCTGTCGTTGCTTTCTGTTTTCTTAGTCAAACTTGTTCTAAGAGTAATTATGCACAAGCATTTTCTCAACTCCCACTTAGTTCTCAACCTGCATATATCTGGCTTCTGCCCATTACTACTGAAATAGGTATGTGTAAGATCACCAATGATCTCTACATTACTAAATTTAGCAACTGTTTTACTTAATCTCCCCACAGTATCTGACTTGATTGACTTTATGTTTCTTCTTTTCTTTTTAAAAAAAATATATATATTGATTTCAGAGTGGAAGAGAGAGGGAGAGAGGGAGAGAAACATCAATGATGAGAGAGAATCATTGATCGGCTGTCTCCTGCACGCCCCACACTGGGGATCGAGTCTGCAACCTGGGCATATGCCCTTGACCCGAATTGAATCTGGAACCCTTCAGTCCGCAGGCTGACGCTCTATCCACTGAGCCAAACCAGCTAGGGCTATGTTTCTTCTTTTCAATTGGCCTTTGGGACCCAATATGCCAGATCCTACTCCTCTCTTTCTGGCCACTCTTTCTTACAAACCTATTTTCCTCCACTCAGCCAATCCGTTTTGGAGTTACTAAAGGCATGGCCCTAGGTTATGCCACCCACCTCCCTGAACTCTATCTCTAGATGATCGCCTAAAGATGACCCATATTTATTACTTCTAGATTTCTCCTCTGAACTGTCTGGCCATGCAGTCATTTGCCTACTTGACAGGCCTACTTAAAAATACCCTAAATTTTCTGTGTCCGAGGCTGCATTAAAAATTTCAATCCAACCCAATTCAATCCAACCTAGTTCACTCTTAGTATTCCTTATTTCAGTGAATGGCAGCACCATCCATCCTATTATATAACTCAGCATGGTAGGAGCCTGCACCTTTCATTTATAGGATGGCTCTTATTACAGCTTGGTGTTAAATATCATATTGGAGTCACTGAGCCTTTCAGAGGTGAGAATAGAAATGTAAGTTACTCTGGGCATTCCTTTAATCTGAAAAATTTCAGTTTTGTATCACTAAATCTTCTATTTGGATTATAAAAATAAAATCTATTAACCATTGCTAATATTACATTCAAAATAGAATTATCTTTTGCTTTTTTCTATTTGCAAATAAATTTCTTCCCATGTATACAGAAGACAAAGCAGTTCTACTTTTTACAGCTTGTAAATGAACACATTGTAAATGACTCCTGTTTTAAAATTTAGTGGTTATGAAGAAAGACAATAGGGTAGCTGACCCTCTCATCAGTATGTATGACCATATATTGTTGGAAGAGGCAATCTTCAAGTGTTATCTTAATCTAGAAGTTGTGGGCTTCTTTGATTTTTTTTTTTGGTATGCTTTCTTGACTCAAATCGTTGACTTTGACTCTTTATCTACATAATCAGTGTGATCCATGTTCCTTCACCTATTTATATTTATCAGGAGATGAGAATGGGAGTAGAGGAGAGGGACTTACATGTAAAGGGTGGTGGATATATGGGAAATAGCATTTCTTGAGTTCTTACTCTGTTCTATACATTATATTGGATGTTTTATATACTAGTATAGTAAGCCAATGAATGTTATCTTTATTTTGCTTTCTGTATAATTGCTCATATTTTAACTTTAGGAGAATTTAGATAACTTAGAATCACATGCCTAATAAGTGGTAGAAAACACATGAGTCCCTGACTCAAAAGTTTCTATCTTTTTTGATCACAGAATTTGCTTGATCTTATGCTTTTAATAGTGCTTTTAGGAGAATAAATTAGAAGGGATAAGTATGTCAAGCAATTCAGAGGATGAGTCTTGTTTAACCCAACTTCTATCAGCCCTTCGTTACCATGGGAGTTTTATTGCTGGCTTCAATAAAAAAAATCTTAAAAATGTTATGTATATTTACATAAGGAAATAGTCATTGTGGAATCTCATTAATTTAGACATTAGTAGGGTTGAAATTTGTCTTTGAATAATATGTTAAAGTGTTTTGCTAAACAAATAGTCTTCAGGGATTCTGGGGAAATGTTTGATTTTCAATTTTGTGTTTCTTTTTTGTGTGTATATGTGTAAATATATGTAAATATATCTACATATATTTAAGTGCACTTAATTAAAATCAATTTTTATTCAGTTTTAAAAGTAGATTTAGAATTATTTTTACTCTGTAACACATTAGCTTTATATACAGTGCTACTTGAAAATAACAAAACAATAAAACTACATTTCCTCACAAATACTATTTACATTCTTAAATTAATGGAATCATACTGAATTTTTTGCTTAATAGAAGTACCATTATTGGATCTATTAAAATATAATATAATAAAGGACTAAAGTTAAAACCTACAAATTTGGATTTAAGTAATTATCTCTAAAACATCTTATAATAACACTGACAAAATATATAAGAAATCATTTGATAGTTTTGATTCCTATAATAGAGTGATATGAAGTGAAAAGTGAACTTAGAGAATGATTTTTCTATAACATGAATTTCACACAAGAACAGAATTTTAGCTTATATAAATAATGTAGCCCTCAGTTGAAATGTTGCAGAATTTTATTTAAAAAAAGGTAAAGAGAGTAAAGCCAACCACTAAAAATGGTATGATTTTAATACAACATGAAGCACCACTCTAGTGTACATATCTTTACTCATTACTTTTAGAGTATGTTTACTCAACTGGAAATAATATAAATCTTCACTTGATTTATGATCCTTGACTACTGTATTAGAACATAGTTTATGGGAAAATATACCAAACATATGTCTTTTATGACTCAATGGCATAAAGAGCTAGACTATTACTGTTGGTTTTAGTGCTTGGTTTTAGTTTCAAAAAGAGAATGATTAATTTTGTACCAATATCACCTAGTACTTAAAAATACTTTCTACATCATAAAATCATAACTCCTAGAGCCATGCAGAATCTTAAGAGAGCTTTTGATTCATAATTGTCTTTCAAATTATATGACATCTGCAGCCCAGAAGTTTTAAGAGACTTGCAAAATGCCACATCTAGCCTGTAGTGAAGGTAAGAATTGAACCATCTAAAATATTGTTCTAGTCTGCAAATTCAGGGTACTTTTAATTTGGACTCAGCACTTTTAAATTACATGTATTACCAAAAAATGTGCTCTGTAAATAGGAAATCTATTCAACAATATTTTTTGCATGTCTGCTAAGTGCTGTGAATACAATGAAAGGTAAGGCATATATGGCTACATGTCTCATGAAGCTTATACTTTTGTGGAATGCACCAATACAACACAAGAACTTAACAGTTGTGATAATTGCTGTGAAACAGATAGTTCTGATAGAACAGAGGAGCACCTACTAAATATAGGTGGCCAGGGGTCTCCTGGGAAATGGCATCTTTGCTGAGACCTGGAAGATGGAAGGTGCCATCCACATGAAGAGGAGTTTGAGATAGCGATAAGTAGCACATGCATAGGTTCTGATCCCTTCCATTTTTTAAATCTACTTATGGCTTTTTATGCATCTTGTGTTATTTAATCATGTATTTACTATAATTTTCTTCTTATTAAAATATACACATAATTGTTTGCTCAATGGTGTTATAAGCATATAAAATAATTGCATAGTGTGTTGTATAGTGATTACAGCAATACTTTAAAAAAACTATTGAACAAAAGCAAGATGTTAATGTATGTGAAATTGTCATTATACATAGAGCTTAATAGAATTAATTGGAAGAAGCTAGTATTGCACATTAACTTCATTATAAGACATGAAAATTGACCATAGTCATATAATAGGGCATATGCTGCCCCTGCAAGTCTCATTGTTTTTAAAAACCACTAAAATAAAAACAAGAAATTTATATTTTAACCTAATTCTTGGTAGTAGGATAGTATTTCAGAATTTCTGATTACAATGTGGTACAATGTAGTAGATTCTTAGAACTCTGAAGGAGAATAAAAAGGCCTGTCCCTATAATAGATTATTTAGGAACCCAGGGCATATGAGACGACAAAAGCCTAACCTTAGCAGAGGAAGCATGATGACAGCAACAGTGATAGACATTTTCAGTTAAATTTTTAATTTGAGGTAATTATAGATTTCTGTCTATGTGTATGACTTAATAGAGGTCCCATGTACTTTATATTCACTTTGTCCCAATGGAAGCATTTTGGAAAAGTATAATTTAATATTATAATTGTAGATATTGACTTTGATACAGTCATGACTTGGAACATTTCATCACTGCAAGGATTCCCTCATATTGTACTTTTGTAGCTACACTGCTTTCCACCCCATTCTAAATCCCCAGTATCCTTTAATCTGTGCTCCATTTCTACAATTTTGTCTTTTCAAGAATGTTATATAAATAAAATTTCACTCAATGTAGCCTTTTTACATTAATCAATTCTCTACCTTTTTGTTGGGCTAATCTCCTGAAATTCATTGCCATATAATTGAGATTTCAGCTTTCTTTAGAGCATCACTGAGGTTGCTTCCTACTCAATTTAATTGGAATTGATTTTCAAAATATCAATCAGCATCATATTTATAAATAAAACTCTTTCACTGTGAGTTCCTTCTGCCTACGCTTACCCAGTTTATGTTGATCCTTTTAAGTTCTATTTGAAGAAGGTAACATTCTGACCTTATTCTCCAACTTTGAAGCTTCCTCTATTGACAATCTATTGTCTCTTACATATAAGTAACTTACTTTCAGTAGTGCATGGCACATTTCTTTAAGATATTAATATACTATGTATGACAGTGTTTCCAAAAGTGTTCCCCACTACCTGGGTTTTCTTTTGTGTGTGTGTCTTAAATATGGTGAGTTAGTTTGAAATTTCCACTAGGGGCAGCCTCCAAGGGGTAAAAAGTCACAATAAGGCACCATGTGGCTATGTAGTTCTCCAAAGGAGGGATTGGAAAGTTTTTTGTTTTTATAGTGATGACATTGGAAAGATTTGGGGACTTATGCTCATTCCCTTACTAACAGCTCAGCCCTCAGTGTTAGTTAGAACAGCTTTCCCCAACTCTGAACACACACTTCTCCCAATATACAAACAACGTGGTCGCAGGCTGTCACCTTGATTTGATTTATTTTATTCTAGGCGCAGATTGGATTCTAGCTATATTCCATGTGAGATATGAAGTACATTTAAGATTCTTCTTCAGTCATGCTAATTCATTTTAGGCCCTACGCTTCTGGACTTAAGTGTTTGTACTCTGTGAGGTAGATGGTTTAGCTGTAAAATAAAATGAATGCTGTAGACCGTAATATATTTGAAAGTATCTTGAATTTGATTTGAACTTCCAAACATTTTCTTCCATTTTGTTAATGCTACTCCTATGATGACTCAAAATCTATTTAGTTTCCTAATTCTTCTGTTTCTGTAGGATTCATAAAGATGAAAACAAAAGCATATATAAGATTTCTTTATAAGGTTTCTTTAAAGTATGCATTTCTTAAAGAAGTCAATACTTAATGTGTTCTTTTTTAGTATTGTGCTGCTGATAAGCCAAAAACAGACACTTGAAGAGCTGAAACAGTCTGTGCAGCAGCTGAGGTGCACTGAGGCAAAGTTTACGGCACAGAAAGAATTACTAGAGCAAAAAGTGCAAGAAAATGATGGAAAAGAGCCACCTCCGGTAATAAATTATGAAGAAGATGCACGATCAGTTACATCTATGGTAAGCCAAAGAGTAATCAAACAAGAAACCAGAAGGGTGGTATGTAGGTAATAAGTGAATACAAAAGTCAATTCTCATTTCTATAACAAATTGTTGCTCTTGTTAATATGCAGGTCCTATTAAACTTGTTTGTAAATGCAAAATAGACTTGTCAGTCACCTTCAGGTCACCTGGTGAGCACTTTCAGGAACCACCTGTAGAGTCAGAGGAAAAAGCTCTTCTCTTGCCTTCAGAACTGAAAACAAAGACTGCAATTGTTTTTATTCCTGGGAGACAGCAGGAAGGTAGGGTGTACTTCTTAAGATAGAAGTAAGAAATAAGGAGAAAGCTATTTATTAATTTTTTTCTTAAGAACAGTAGAATATTATTTATCTGAGATGTGTTTATTGTTTTCACAATAAGATTTTTTCTTATAAATATCCTTAAACTACAATAAACACATTTAAATCCACCAACTAGAAATTAAACTTATCTTATAGTTTTATTAACTGTTTAAGAATACCTAGTACAATACTTTCCCTGTCTCCCTTTATTTCTTCATTCCTTTCTTCTTTCATCTTATGTTGGTGGTTCTCACCAAGGGGCAATTTTACTCCTTCCCTCTATCCCCACCCCAGCTCCATGAGACATTTGACAATGTTTTTATTTATTTATTTTTAATTGAATTTGAGCTTCACAGTTAGTAATTGCTATTGGTATCTAGTGTGTAGAGTCTGGTGATGCTGCTAAACATTCTTCAGTGCACAGGACAGCCCCTCAATTCACACACCCAACAAAAAATTAACCCAAAATATCAGTAGTGGCAAGGGTGAAGAAGCCTGAGCTATGTCCTTGGCTTTATCTGTGGATAGCTGGGTGCAGTCCATATAGAGAACCATCATAGATAATGATACTGTAGTTTATATTTTAGTAATTTTTGGTTTATGTGGTTCTGAATAGTATAGTTTGAGTGTCAAACAGATTCAAATATCTTACATTGTGAATTATGAGTTACAATTCTTTGTTCTCTTTTACTATCCTCTCAGATAAAAAGGACCTCACTTTCTTGCTTATGATTCTTGATAACTATCCGGCATGTGCAATCTTTCAGAGGAACTTCTGAAGTTTTTTCTTTTATCAGGTTTTTGAAAACCGTAGCTAGTAAACATTTTGTTTTCTGAGTATAGTTAATAATATGTCCTTGTCTCCATGTGGGTGTAGAATTGGTTACTTAATAGCTTGATTTAGTGGCAGATAGGTTAAAACTGGCCATCTAATTAATTTTAAATAATTCTGTGTGCATATGACCCCTGTTGGCATTATTATTATGATAGGAAAAGATAGTTATTCCCAACACTAGATGTAGCATATTCTGATAATTACAACTAAAAACTTGACTTTGACATTTAAAATATACTGGTTCATTAATTCCTATTTATTAAGAGCTTATGATCATTTAGACTTTTTTCTTTCATAATCATTGAAAAGAAACCTTTTAAACAAATCCTATCTAATAAAGAGGGGATATGAAAATTGACCATCACTCAGTCACAAAGATGGTGGTGCCCATAGCCACAAATGGCAGCGCCCAGTCCCCTCAGCCCCGCGGGAGTCCCCCAGTCCTTTCAGCCCTGCCAGAAGGGTGACAGGCACGCGGTGCGGCTGGACCTGCCCTCAGCCCCCCAGCCGCCCAGGGTCAGCCCAAGGCACAGGCAAGCCTCAGATGTTGGCCTCCCAGCTGATGCCAGAGGGGCAGGCAAGCCTTGGATGGCGGCCGCCCAGTGCCCAGGGCTGCCCGAGGCTCAGGTAACCAGGGCTGGCCGAAGCTTGTGCTGCTGGCAGTGGCAGCAGCAGAAATGTGATGGGGGTGTCGCTGGGTTGCCTCCTGCCCCTGAGGGCTCCCGGACTGTGAGAGGAGGCAGGCCAGGCTGAGGGAACCCCCTCCAGTGCATGAATTTTCATGCACTGGGCCTCTAGTGAATAAATAATGTTTCAGAGAGAATGTATAATACATTTTAAATTATAGTATATGCTTCCTCGCACTTTCACATTTTCTCTTGTAACAATTTATTCAATAGTGATAATACCTTGTAAATTTTTACAAATTGATGTCAGATATTTCACTTTACCCAATTTATTTTAAATAATTAAAATGCTAATTATAAATATATCAGGTATTTATTGAAACAGTGACTTTAATAATTTTTTAAGGAAATTACAAAGGACTAATGTAATATATGTAGTTCAAAGTAATAAAGTAACATTTTATAAATTACTCATTTCCAAAATTGATGCCAATTAATGTGATTTTACAGAGTATTTTATAAAACAAGTAGAAATATTTGCAATGCATAGTTCTTAAAACTTAGTAATACTCCCACCTATATAAGTGAACTTTTTGCATAATTAAGCATTATTTTATGAATAATATTTTAATAAAAGCCTGAAATTAACATATGCCGTTCTATTGGTATTTCTTCCTTATAAATTTCATCTTTATAAGTGCTGTAAAATTTCAACAAGAGAAATTTAGTTGAATGTTGGAAGAATTGAAAGAACTAAAAGTTAAACTATGACATCATGGAAAATATTAGGTAAAAATAAGAGAGACAGTTAATTATTCCATATGATCCTAATTAAAGGCACTGTTAACTAAACACTAACTCTGTGGTGGTGAATGCTTCTATGGAAGAATGCCTTCAGGATTGTACCACTGGAAAGCAATGGGGCCTGGATTGTGCATTTTTATAGATATTCCCAGGTGTGTAATCAGGGTTAGGATTGTATAGTCAGGTTAATAAATGTAGTGATTTAAAAATATATATATTTTTATTGATTTCAGAGTGGAAAGGAGAGGAAGAGAGAGAGAAATATCAATGATGAGAGAGAATCATTGATTGGCTGCCTTCTGCATGCCCCCTACTGGGGATCGAGCCCAAAACCCCGGACATGAGCCCTGACCAGGAATCAAACTGTGACCTCCTGGCTCATAGGTCGATGCTCAACCACTGAGCCATGCTGGCTGGGTGATGGAGTGATGTTTATTTTGGCAATATAATTTGATGAAAATTAAAGCCCGTCTATTAATTTATAGAAATCTTTAAAAAATTGTGGCAGCAGATAATATAATCATCTCTGTCAGGAAGATATGCTTTCTAATACTGTCTTTTTTTCACCATGTCTAATTTTGCCCAAAATACAAAGGAGAAAATAATAAATACTAAGTATCACACAATAATTCTCTATTGTCTGTGAATAAGTATGTTTCATTTATTTATTCACTTAATGTTTTTTGAGCACCTGTTATATGTGAAACTCATTTCTAGATGCTGTGGATACATCAGTGAATAAAACTAATAAAAAAATCTCTCTTAGAGATTACATTCTGTAGTGAGTGGCTTAGTAAATAAAATAAACTGTGTATTTATAATGGAAGATAATAAATGCCAAGGGGTAGAAATGGAGGAGGGTAGAGGGTTTGGGGTTTAGAAGGTCAAAGGTTGGGACACAATTTTAAATGCAAGTCAGGATAAGCATCACTGGGAATGTGACATTTGAACAGACATGAACAGCTAGGCTGTTACTTAATTTCTGGGGCAAAAACATTACAGTCAGAGGGTGCATTTTTTACAAAGGCAGTAAGATAGGAACATGTTTGGACTGTTCAGAGTACAGTAAGGAGGTCTGAGTGCAGGGGAAGGTGAGAATATAGGGAGTGAGATTAGAGAAGTAATGGAGAACCTTGTAGACCATGATTAAGGATTATAACTTTTCTCTGTATGAAACGGGGAGGCATTGGTGTGAGGGGGGTTATAATAGAGGAATGGCATGCTCTGACTTTTAATTAAGTGGATCATTATAGCTGTGTTGAGAATATACTTAAGGGGAGCAAAGATGGAAGAAGAATGCTAACACCGGGTATAGAAAATGACAGTTTGAGCAAGGATGATAGCACAGAAGTGCCAGGGACCTTTTAGCTCCTGAATATATTTTGAAGGTTGAGCCTATGGATTAATTGTGGAGTATGAGAGAGAAGAGTCAAGGATGTCTTTAAGATTTTTAGCAGGAACATTAGAAGAATAGAATTTGTTTCAAGTGCATGAATAGACTACACATTGAGCAGCTTTGATGAGGAAGAACAAGACTCCAATTTGTATTTGGGCCTGGAGTTCAGCCACCTGATTGTAGGCATTAATGGTATTTAAAATCATTTCACTGTACGAGGTCATCAAGTGAGTGAGGACAGATAGAGTAGAAAAGAGAAACAAAGGTTGAGGCACTCCAAGGTAGGGATCTTGGAGAGAAGGAATCAATAAGAAACTGGGGAGAGACCAGTGAGGTAGCAGAAAGAACAAAATTAATGTCCCTGAAATGTTTTAAGGGGAAATGAGTTTTACTATTTGGGACATGCTGAGTTAAGGCAAAACAGTTGTATTGACTGGAGAAGTTTTCTGAACTTTCAATATCAAATGCCCAAGAGAGGAGATATAGCATGGAATGGAGTGTCTTTGGAAATACTGGCCTGACCACTCTTCAAAGAGTCCTGAAAGGACCACCATGCAGTGGACCATCCTTTGGGAAATGCTGAGTTAGAAGGTAGATCCTTTCTTATCTAATTGGGTTATTGATAGATTAAGTGTGCTGATAATTTAGAAGGCATCTTAGTTGTCTAAATGCTCTAGAACCCAAGGATTATTTTCTCTCATTCTTCAGTTATAGCTCCGCAGGACAGAAGAATCTGCCTTCTGGGGCAAATTGAGAGGGTGAACTCTTTGTTAGCTGCCCTTGAATAACGGTGGAAATACCAGACTTTTCTGATCCCTGAGTCAACATTGGCTGATGTTCCTATTTATTTAATTTATTTATTTGATTATTGAAAAATATCACTTTCCTTCATGTTTGATTTTAGCTTTCTAGTTGTAAGATTATAATTTTTCAATCAGTATCTGTTGAATTGAGGAATTGGACTTCCTTTTCACTGCAGAGTAATCTAGTTATTCTACTTTATAATAGCATGTGCTTTGAACCATCTATATCATAATTTTGTTTAAGGATTCTTCTCTATATGTCAAACATATAGTGAATTGATAGCATCATATAATGAGTTACTACTCTTTTAAATATGTGTTGCTGTTATATAAGATAATTGCCTTTACTGTGATATTTCTGAGATTGCATATTTAAAGCCCTTTTGCTAGATTAATACACAACATATATTTATCTTCTCTGCATAGTTTATTGAGTTAGTTCTGCTTAGTTGAACGGCACTATAATAAATCCTATTTTGTTACATTTTTCAACCCACAAAATATATGGTTGTGGACTAAATATTGTCTGTCATTGTGACTCAGTAGTAATCCATTTTACAATAGTGTCCAATCTATTTTCCACTTTATAAATTTATAGTGATTAAACACTAAAATGGCCTGTCAATTGAGATATCATAATGACAGCATCATTGAAGCTTTTTCTGTTTTCATCTTTAGGTACATTTATGTCTTTAAATATATAAGAGAAATGTTAATTCCAGGCCTTACTTATCAAATACACTGAGAAAATAAAAGACGTAGAATCCGGAGACCTGGCTTGAGCTTTGCCTGTGCTGTGTAACTATAGTCAGGTTTCTTAACCTTTCTGAGCTTTCTTTTCTATAAATGGAAGAAATGAGTATATATTCACCTTGCCTGACAAGATAGCTGTGACACTAAAATAAGATAATGTGTGTAAACATATGTTGTATATTATGAAATAATGTTAAAACATTACATTCTATTTCATTTTTTTCTAATGCACCTTAGTTCAAATGTAAATTAATTAGTAGATACTAATTGAGTTCTTAAGTATGAATTGTAGGCCTTTCTGAAGGATTATCTTATGTATTTCTTATTTGGGAAGTCAAGGCCTTAATTAATTTATCTGAATAGATAGTAAATGTACATGTATAAAGGGTCTAAGTGTTCCTTCGTAAGTCCTCAGTTGCCTACCTTATAGGTAACCTTCCAGAAGCATTGAATACAAATAAAGACAGTACTGTTCTGTACCTTACTTTTTTATTTAATTTATTTTAGGTATCATTTTATAATAGTGTATATACAACTACTTTTTCACCCCATTTATTATTCAGCAAATATTTATTTACTATCCAGTGTCAGGTACCATTTTTATTTATTTTTTTAGGTGCCATTTTATATTCTGGAAATGCAGTAGTGAACAAAATCAAGAGAAGTTTTCTGTCCTCATGGGCCTTTCACATATATGTATGTCAGGTGGTGGTTAATTCCTTAGAGAAAAATAAAGCTAGATGCAGGAAAAGGGTGCTGGGAGGTGTTTCTATATATAAGTTTGTCAATGAAGGCTTCACTGGTAAAGTAGCATTTATGCAGAAATCTGAAAGAACTAAGGAAGCAAGTGATGAAACTCTTTGGCATGAAATTATTCCAGGCAGTGGGAAAAGCAGATGAAAGGCCCTGAGAGAGGAGTTGGCTTCATGTTTTGGAGGAACAAGGAAGCCAGTATGCTGGAACAGAATGAGAGAGAGTAGTAGCGGACAGAGCTAGAGAAGTAATAGGCATTTAGGTCATACAGTCCTGCAGACCAGGCTCTGTGTGTGTGTGTGTGTGTGTGTGTGTGTGTGTGTGTGTGTGTTGCTCTATGCTTGATAAATATCAAATATCTTAAGCTCATGCCACATAAAAATAGATTTCAGATTTATTATACAAATATAAAAAATAAAGACACAAAACTACTAAAGAAAATATAAGTGAACAATTTTTTATGTTGTAAAACAATTAAATTACAGAATAAAAATGGAATTTTATATACTGTAAATATGACAAAGGATTAATGTTTTTCAATATATAAGTGAGTCATCCAAATTAGTTTATAAAAAAGTAATGCACCAATTAAAAGTGGGTAAAGAACATGAATAAGAAATTCATAATAATTAGAGGGAATATAAACTTTAATAAAAATATGAACATTTTTTCAAACCCAGTAGTAATGAAAATAATGACTAAGAAATGCAATTAGAAGATAATGCATTATTTTAACTTATCTACCACCAACTATAGTGGACTTCCAACCTGTTCTTCATACTCCAGCCAAAGTAATCTTTTAAAATTTCAAATCAGAACAAATCTGATTATATTTATCCCCACAAGAATGGTTATAATGACTTATGACTTTTAGGCTGAATACCAATTTCTCGAAATGGCCAAATAAAGGCCTTATATTGTCTCATCCCTAACGTAATTGCCAAATATTTCCCTATGAAAGAAAGAGGGGTGGGGGAAAGGAAGATATGGCCTAAGACAGTGGTTCTCAACCTTCCTAATGCCGCGACCCTTTAATACAGTTCCTCATGTTGTGGCGACCCCCAATTTCATTGTTACAAATTGAACATAACTAAAGCATAGTGATTAATCACAAAACAATATGTAATTATATATGTGTTTTCCGATGGTCTTAGGCGACCCCTGTGAAAGGGTCGTTCGACCCCCAAAGGGTTCTCGACCCACAGGTTGAGAACCGCTGGCCTAGGAGAATAATCTTGGGTCATTTTAGGGCTTATTATACTAATCTAGTTTAAGAACCAAGTGTAATTAGAGTAAGTTAGTAAGAGGTTTATATGAAGCTAACAAGTGTGGTCTAAAATCTTCAAGCGAAGCACTTCTGCCTGGTTAAGTCAGATATGATGCTGAAGTTGAGCATGAATGAGCATTGTTGGAGATGAAGACATCCAAGGAATTTGGAGGCGTTGGGTGTAAAAATCAGCCAAGATAATGATATGTATTGAGCTGGAAAGAAAATAATCACAACCTACTTGCAAAGCCCTTAATAAGTGGAGAGTGTCTGAGAGGCCAGTAGATGAAAGCATTGAGAATGAAAATGCACCAACTTCATTTATGCTGTTATTGTAAATACCTCATCTTAAAAGATTATTCTTTAAAAGACATTTACTTTGATCCATTAATATTTGGCAGTGTAAAAGCCTCATATGCTCTAATATGTCATTTAAGGAAAATTATTAAAAGAAACTGATTGACAGTATGTTAAGTATGTAAAATATTACTGGCAAATAATCCTGTAAAATAAAGGAGTTATTCCTATCTTTCAGATGAGAATATTGAAGCTAGGGGAGATGGAAGAATTTTATCAGAATCAGAGTGGCACATTCACATTCAAAATTTTGTGACACAATATTTTAAATTCTATCCGAGCAGTGTTTCCTGTTTGCTAAGTGAACAAAATGGTAGAGAAAACTTCATTCAAATCCTCTCTGTGCTATTAAATATATAACGATAAACAAAGTCAAAACCTTTCTAAGATAAATTTCCTTATTGGTAAAATGTGGAACAACTCATAGAAACCTCATAGAATTATTTTGAACACTAATGAGATAATGTTTGTAAATATGTTTAACACAGTTTCAGGCATATAGCTAAACTCAATAAATAGTAGTTATAAAGAAAGAAAAAATTACCATGATGAGTTTCACTACATTTATGGTGGAAGCTATATTCCACTTTATCATTAATATTTTAATTCCTTTTCATAGTGTAAATCATAAAGATAAAAAATTACCAGCAGGTGGAGCTCAGTGTCAGAGAAACCAAATTTTGGAAATTTGGTTTCTGAGATATTTTTCACCTATGTTTTAAAAATAGAATTAAATGCACACAGTTTTGAAATTTATATGTGAAGGTTTTCTATTTTTAACATGCCTACTAAAAGTCATCATCCTATAACATAGTTCTTGAATATGTAAAAATAATGCTGTAGTTATTCCTACCATTTTATATCTGCTATATATAAGGTATGACAGTTCAGTTGTATGAATAAGACACTTAAAGTGAACTTCATTGAAAAGACTGGCTTAGAATTTGATCATTTCATTCAGTAATTGGACTGATAATCTCAAGTTTAACTTGTCAAATATGCTCCTCTCACAGTATTCCACTTAGCAAATGGTCTCACCTTTAATTAGTGGCTCAAGTCCAAATATTGGGGATCACCCTTGTGTTCACTTTCTCAAATCTCACAACCACTCCGTCAGCAAGTTCTCTTGCTACTACCTCCAAAATATATCCCAAATCTGACCTCTTGTTAGCATTTCCACTGTGATCATTCTAATAAAACACACCATAAACTGTGACCTGGACTACTTCAGCCAGACTACCTGCTTGCTCCCTTGCCCTTCCTATATTTTATTTTTTATACATTAACTAGAGTGATCTCATTGTGATCTTGTTTGTATATCTCCTGCTTATGACCATCCAGTGGCATCCCTCTATGTAACTAGATACAATGCTTTATCATAGCCTAAGCTACATGACCTTGTGTCTGGCCCCTCATCCCTAACCCCTCCCCAGCATAGCCTACCACTCTTCTCATCTAACACTATCTAGCCTTCTTGATCTTATTGCCCTTTGAGCATGCCATGCTTCTTCTCATCTCAGGGCCTGTTTCCTGTCTAATACTCTTTCCCCAGTTCTTCATAGGATTTACTGCCTCCTTTTAATCATTTCCACTCAAGTGTCACTCCTTTGAGATATCTGTGTAACTACTGTAGCTATAGTGGACTCTCTTTATTATCCCTACCCCCACCAGCCCCTTTTCACTTCTTAAATAGCACTTCTAGTATCTTTACTATTATTACTATTACTGTTTTGGTGGCTAACATTTGGTGGTCGGTTTCTTTTAAGCATTTATAGCATTAAATACTTTAATATGTATATATATATGCATTAACTCATTTAATTATGACATTTGTTTATGTATGTATGTTTTTAGTATCTAATTTTGCCCTCTGTTATCCCTGCTAGTCCTGTAGACTGTAACTCCAAGAATATAGGCACTTTTGTTTACTACTCTTTCCTTGACTTTGAGCCATATTTAGAACATAGAGGAAGTTCAGTACATTTTTTTTGAATATTGGGAAAGCTCTTAAAATTCATTATAACAAATAGAGTCATCAAATATTTAAATAAAATAACCTGCTAGGGGAAAGGGAACATTTTCTAAGAAAGAAATTATGCCTCACTTATTATTCTTAGAACTTTTCTTATATGAAGATAACAGGGTATACAAAAGACTTTGACAGTGTTCTTTACCAAAGATTATTAAATATGAAGTCACCATTGGATGGGAAATATGCTTTTAGCATGGCTCAAGAAAAGGTTTAAAATCAGAATAAATATGTATTTATTTAATTAAAAGACTATAAAGATCAAGGTGCTTCAGCAATTAAAGATCACATCTATAATGGGTTGAAATGTATTCCCCCAAAAGACATGTTGAAATTCTAATAACCAGTACCTGTGAATATGAAATAGAATTTGTAAATGCAGTCAAGTTAAGTTGAGGCCATTAGGATAGGCCAGTGATTTTCAACCAGTGTGCTAAAGAATTTTTAAAACATGTAATACCTGACTTCAGTCAGAGGCATTGACCTCTTTTTTCCTTAGATTGTCAAAAAAAAAAAAAAAAATGACAACAGCCAACTATATAAATAAGAAACATTCAAACCTGTAGAAAATTTTTGTGAGTTTATTTTAGCCAAACTGATAACAATTGCCGGGAAGCAAAATCATAACATATTCAGAAAATGATCTGGAAATATGGCAATTTTGCACCTTATTTGACACATTACAATCAAAAGAGAAGTCGTAAATGTATTAATGAAACCCACTGGTGATAGATTTAGGGAGGTAGGAGAAAGCAAAGGGCGGGGAGGGGGGGTGGGACCTCTGAGATTGGATTAAAAGTAAAATGATAGACATACTTCTTTTACATAGTTATGTAGAGGATAATTAACAGTAAACAACTAACATGATGACAATAACATTAAGGGGATTTGTGGTTTCCTTTCTGGTGTAGTGCCTGTGCTTTGAGACTTCTGGAAAAAGGAAATTACTTTGACTTTTCAAAAGTATGTTATAATGAATGCAAAAAGACAATAGACTCAATTAAGGTAAAGATTGACTTTTTTAAAAAAAAGAATAGTTTATTGATTTTTAGAGAGAGAAGAAAGAGAGAGAGAGAGAGAGAGAGAGAAAGAGAGAGACATCAATGTGAGTGTAACACTGAGCCCTGACTGGGAATCAAACCAGCAACCTTTTAGTGCACAGTACGATGCCCAACCAACTGAGCCACTCCTGCCAGCACGGTAAAGCTTGACTTTTGTCAGAGAATATTCTAGCCCAGCATATGACTACCTCCCATAAACTGTTTTTAGTTAAATAGTTTTAATTTCAGGCCATCCCAGGTGGTTACTTTAGGTTCTCTGAGTTTGTAAGGCTACCACACGGGTGTCCCCTGAGCTTGTCAGGTTTAGTATGTGGCCCCCCCTTTTTAAAAAAATATATATTTTATTGATTTTTCACAGAGAGGAAGGGAGAGGGATAGAGAGTTGGAAACATCGATGAGAGAGAAACATCGATCAGCTGCCTCCTGCACACCCCCTACTGGAGATGTGCCCACAACCAAGGTACATGCCCTTAGCCAGAATCGAACCTGGGACCTTTCAGTCCGCAGGCCAACGCTCCATCCACTGAGCCAAACCGGTTAGGGCTGTGGCCCCTTTTTGTCTGCACAACACAACAAGAGCTGAACAGTGTGAAGGAATAAAAATTATACTTATTTTTTTTTATTAGATCAACTAAAAATATATTTTTTGATGTGCTGCAGAATTTAGTTGAAAATCGCTGGATCGGCTCTAATCCAATATGACTGATGTCTTTTAAGAAAAGAGAGACTGACTATAGGGAGTACAGCCATGTGAAGACAGAGGCAGGGACTGGATTTATGCTGTCATTAGCAAAAGATTACTTGGGGCTAGCAGAAGCTATGAGACAAAGAAGGATCCTCCCATAGAAGGTTTGGAGGGAGCAGGGCCCTGCTAACACCTTAATTTCAGACTTCTGACTTCCCGAACTGTGAGAAAATAAATTTCTGTTGTATTAAGCCATCCAGTTTGTTATAGTAGCCCTGGGACACTAGTACAGCATCCACTGTGTTTATTATCTATATAAATGATCTGGAAGACTGCCTAGTGACATCTATCTAGATGACATCGCATTTTCTAGTTGTGAGGAGCAAAACCAATGGGTATAGGTGATCGTAGGAGAAATACCTGCATTGTCTTTTCTCTGGGCTAGCCTAAGAAGGAAGAAATCTAGATTCTCTTGATTTTATATTCCTTGACTGTAAACATTAATTTTGACTCATTTTATCTCTAAGATTATCTCCAGATTTAAAGTCCTGTGATTTTATGAACTTTTGAATTTATATGTCAGATATCTAGTAAATACTCAGTGAATACTGAAAAGAATAAGTTAATAAAACCATACAAGAAATAAAAGATAAAAATAGGAAAATATAAGTAAATTTATGTAGGTGTGAAATCCAAATTATATGTTTAAAATGATTTAGAGAAAAAATGAAATCAAGGAAAGAATATTGAGAATCAATATATATGCATTTTTAAAATGTATCAACCTATAGCAAAAAGACAAAATTAATACATTGCTAATGCATCCTTTAAGACTCCTTTTTGGCAGGAGGATACTTTGGTGAGGTAGAGTAGGGACCTAACCCAAGAAGCATAGTATAGTAGTTGATTTTGGAACAGTGTTGCTTGGATTTGAATCATGGATTAGCCTCTAATTGACCTTGTAAGCTGGGGCAAGTTAGTTAACCTTCCTGTTCCTCAGTTTTGTCATCTGTAAACTAGGGCTTGTAATAGAACCTATCCCTTTGGTTATGGTGGGGTATTAAATGAGATAATCTACCTAAAATGTCTATAGCAATGCCTGGCTCATAAGAAGCTCCCTACCCCATGTTGTCTATTAATATTTATTGGATATATCATTTTATAAAATTATTCTCAGAATATAAAATGGGCTTTTCCTTGGTGGGCATGAACAAAAGAAGAATGGTTGTTATGAACAACAGAATAAAAATGTGGATATATTTAAAGTCGAGAAATAGAGGAAATTTTGCAAAGAGGTTCTTGATTTTTTTTTAAGTACATTGAATTGGAAAGGGAGGCAAAGGGTTTAAAGGAGGAGATATGTCAGAATTGTGATCCAAGAAAGTTTCACTGAGTATTTGTATAGTAGGTCTCAATTGTTTTTTTTTCTATTTATTTCCATAAAGTTCCTTGAACTTTGGTCTATTTTAAAGAATGTTCTGCACAGTACCTGAATGTATCTGGCATTTAGTGGTTGCATAGTACCTTCTTTTAAAAAAAAATGAGTGAATAAAACAAGGATTTACATAGCAATTAATAAATTATTATAGAATAGATTATTAATTTAGGAGCCTTATTTTCAGATTAAACATTTATGATTTTAAGTGTCCCAGTCACTTTACTGCTTCTCATTGTATGTTATAAAACTCAACACATTCTTGCTGCAAGAGAATTTTATTTTATTATTATTATTTTTACCGGAGGATATTTTTCCATTGATTTTTAGCAAGAGTGGAAGAGAGAGGGAAAGATAGAGAGAAACGTCAATGTGAGAGAAACGTATCAATTGGTTGCCTCCTGCATGCCACACCCTGATCAGGGCGGGGCTTGGGAGGAGCCTGCAACCCCTGCACCCACCCTTGACTGGAATTGAACCCAGGACCCTTTGGTCCATAGGCCAGCACTCTATCCACTGAGCAAAACTGGCAAGGCTGCAAAGGATTTTTAAATTTTTATTTCTAATGAGATTACTTAAAGATCATTTGTGCATAATTTAGATTCTTCTTTTTTTTTTAATCAGAAGAATTTCAGTCATAAGGGGAATTATGCCCCAGTGAAATTAATTAAAAAACACCGGATTAAGAAAAGCTTTGTAGCACAGCAGTTTGTAAGGTTTTGTTTCAAAAAGTGCTTGAAAGTTTGGTCTGTTCTCAGAGATTTCAAGATCCAAGTTCCAAAAGCAGAAGACTTCTACAGGTTGTGTAGGGAAAAAACCAAGTCATTTTATTTTAAAAATCAGTTAGAAAATAGATTTATTTCTTAAGTAATGGGTCATCACTTAATTCATGAGGATATTTTTCTTTATTACTCAGTAAATCCATAACGTTTGTTGGATATGGCAATTCTTTTTATCCAGAACTGAGTTGTATACTTCCAAGCCAACAGGGGGAGATAGTGTGAAATAGGAGGTCCTGATCTGTGTCCTCTCTAGCTGACTTTGGCTCAGAGAGGAAGTCTATGGGCAAATTCTGTGGGCCTACCATTGGCAGCTTTGGCTGAGATTTGAGATGGAGAAGAAACATAGATGTTCAGCTTGTGAGGGTAGACTGGAGCCTGTTTCTCAATCCAGAGTCTGTAGAGCATGTTCTTTAAAGAAGAGCTCTGATGTTTCTCCTGCCACAGCAGAATTCAAACGAGAGCAGGTAAGGGGAAAGGCTGTCTCAGGCCTACTTAGTTAGGGCCCAAAAATGACCTGAGTCCAGCGGATCATCTCTTTTATGCTGCTGCTTCCAATTGGAAGAATAATTTTTCTTCTGAATATGATAGTAGACAAAACATGTTTGAAGGAATATTTTTACTCAGTTGTCAAGCCAAGCCCATTAAAAGAATGAAAGGCTTGTTTTTCATTTCTATTTTATTTTCATTTTATTCACCTCTCAGATTTGAGAAATATACATGCTTTCTACAAGGGAAAGGAGTGCAGTTTTATCAGATATCTGAGGAAAAGCATTGCTCAGTTTAAACTCTGTGATGGTGTTTCAGTTTCCTTACTGGCTGGTGAGCCCAGTATTACCTTGTTTTCAGTTTTTGTCAGCAAAAGAAAATAAGGCTTTTCTTGATAATGATCAGTGATAATATCTGATAAAGCTTTTTAACATGACATATAACTGTATAGTTCAATATTAAGTTTGTAATAAATTCTTATGGTTTAATTTAGTAACCTAGAACATATTTTTCAGTTTAAACTAAATCACCTACATCCTCCAGATCCCTTAATTAATGCCCCTGTAGTTTAGGCTGTCATTCATTCAGATTCATTATATTAGGAAAAACAAATTCTAGTCTTAAATAAGAATGGGGGGAAAAGGAGACATATGTAATACTTTCAACAATAAAGAACTTAAATTTTAAAAAGTTCAATGATTATACATCTTCATATATTTTTTCTTATATTTAAAGAGAGTTGTAGTAGACACATAATTTGTTTTTTAATGTTACCACATTACATATTTAAGTTGTGGTGTTCTAAATATTAGTGTCTTATAGTCATTGGATAAGCACTATTCATAAATTTAAAAATAATTTCTTAGATTTATAAGCCTCTTATTATCTTGATTTATAGTCATAAAAATTTTAGAGGATATAGAATCCATTGGTATCATCTTGTCCAATCTACCATTTTTTTAATGTAATAATGTCTCTGAAGTCCAAGATAATTATGTTTATTTTGAACTATGTAAGAATACGGGAATAAAACATTTGTATTGAGGCATATCATTAGTGCCATGTAGTTATTAGTAAGTTATTTAAAAAATTCTGAAATTCTCAAATTTTAACCTAATCATAATCAACTGTTTGATTTTTTTGGTACCTTTAAAGCTTCAAGAGAGTTTATGGATACGTTTTTGAATCTTATGTATAATTCTTAGAGCAGAGAGGCTCATTTTAAAAATTCTAGATTTGGTTCTAGAAATTGTCTTGTTGCTGCCCAGTCAGTGTAGGGAAGAGAAGAAATGATTTGATTTGAATTACATCATAGGTTTGAGTGTAAGAATTAGTATTCTAAGTAAAGTATTCTTCTTGGGAAAGTTACTGAACCGCTCCGCACTTTGTCTTTCTAATGTCTAAAACGAGGATGACAGGACTTGCTGTATAGTGTTATAGATGACTAAATGTACAGAACAATGCACGTACAGTGAACATGGTGCTTGGCACATGGTGTTAGAGCCACTTTCTAACCAGGTCAGTATTTTTTTTTCAACTGTACATGAAGTGGTGCATTGTGGTTGTTCTCTCTCACATAACCCTAAAACTTAAGCAATAGTAATGTTATGCTCAGCTTTATTCATGTGTTTGAAAATACTTAACAAAGAAATTCTGTCGTAAGTGTTTCCCTCCACGTCCTGCGTGGTTCAGGGTTCGGGTCTGGAAGTGGAGCTGCACACAAATGAAATAGAAAAGACACAAGATGATTTGGGAATATGGGGGACCAGGCGAGCAAGTCCAACTCAAGAGGAAGGACTTCCACTGTGCTCAGGCCTCACCAAGCTTTTTATACTCAGAGGTAAACAAGGCAGTGGTTACCATAGTTACACAGTTCTTGTGAGTTTCACTTGTTTACACTGTTCTTGCACTTTCTCAGCCCTTTAGCTTCCCAGATAAGATCTAGGGAGTGTTATAAGGTCAAGCTTAATTATGCTAAGAGGACTGTGCCCTTTAAGCTAGGACTTGTTTGTGACTTTGCCAGCAGGTCAGTCCGAGGCTTAACCCTATATCAGTTTCCCACAAAATTCCTTTGGTTCTCACTGAACTACTTTGAGATTTAGTGAATTGGTAAGCCACTGAATGAAGCATGTCTGAAATGTAGATCTAACTTTCCTATGTCTATATTCAGAGGCCTCTCCCCTATATGACTGTTTTATCTTTAATGAAAAAAAAATGTGATCATTTTACCTGTCATTTATATTTTATAGTTTTCAGTCATATTTAACCTTTAAATGCTTCAGGCTCAAAATGTGTATATTTGCTTGTTTATGTGCATACAAGCATTCCTCAGTCTTATAATTTTAATTTTTACTGGTCTCTTTCTATTTTTTTCCTATTATATTCTAGAGATGTGGTATTCAGAATAATGCCTCACCTTTATACTTAACGAACCACAGTTTTATACTTAACAAGTTAAGCGCCCAGTCAGTTACTGGGTGCTTAACGTGTTAATGTTATTAATTGATTGTAATAATTGTTCTATTATATTATAGTTTTATTATATGACATCTCTGTGAAAAAGATAGTCATAGAATAAAGACTATGGCATGGTAATTTATAATAGTGATTTTCAATGTTATTCTTTTTAATACATGCCCTATTTGTACAAACTTATTTTCGTCAACTTATTTTTTGTCTTGGGAGTTGGTTGCCTTTGAAATTCCTTCTTTCTTTGCTGGCATCTTATTATAAGAAACAATATTGTACCCCCAAATATGAAAAGAAACTTCAAACCACATGTGCTAATTAGTGTGAAAATAGATGTTAGCAAAGCAAATGACAAAATTAGCCAGTGCTCCAGCTGCTGCGCTGCAGGTGCATGAAAAGCCAGAGGGAGAAAATCCTGCGACCTTGCTACTGCCCAGCTGTGAGTGCTGCTGTATATTCTCTGGAATCACCTGGGCTCCTGCTGAGAAAAACTGTCTTTGGGACAACAGCTAGACTTCTGATAGTGGATCTGGGGCACGGTGTTGTTTTAGTGAGAGATGTGGTCTAAAAACTGGAGCAGGAAAGGAAAGATTTAAAAAGTGCATATATGCACATTTTAATATTTCTCTATAGAATTTATGATAATAATGCAATTTTCGGTCAGTTTTCTAGATTTAATAGACTTTATATGAGGGTGATTTTTGTTTTTGTTTTTTGTTTGTTTTGATGTTTAGGGAGGCTGATGTTTACAAGTTAAAGATTTACTATCTCATCATTATGTTCCTGAGTTGTTTTATTTATTTATCCTCACCAGAGGATATTTTTCCATTACTATTTAGAGAGAGTGGGAGGGAGGGAGGGAGGGTGGAAGGACACAGAGAGAGAGCGAGAATGAGAGCTAGAGCATGAGAGCTAGAGCGAGAGGTGAGAAAGACACATGGATTGGTTGCCTCCTGCCCGGAATCGAACCTACAACCAAGGTATGTGTCCTTGACTGGGAATCAAACCTGCAACTCTTTGGTGTATGGGCCAGCACTCTAACCAGTGGGCAACTGGCCAGGGCAGTCCCTCTGTTTTAAAAGCAAAATCTCAAAATCTCAGTTTAGATGAGTCTTGATAATTTAACTCATAATAGTGTACTTTAAAAAAACAGAAAAGGAAATGCATCATTTTTGTTTTTTTTACTGAGCAAAGTCTATCAGCTCTTAAATTGTTGAGTCAGTGAGATCCTCACAAGGAAATGGATGTGTATCTTGTACTACTGGATAATATATAAAAAGAATATCGTTAGCCAGTTTGCTCATACATTTAAGAAAAATCATGATGGAATGTGAATTGGATTTAGATATTGAACAGAAAAGTTACTGACCTCCTTCTTGGGTCTTGTTTCCCCAGAGATGTCATCTTATTTAAGAGATATAGAGTCAAAAAAGCAAGCCTAATGATCTGACATTTTACAACCGATGGTTCACCAAACTCTATTCTGTTATATTGTAAATTTTCTTAGCATTGTTATTTTAAGACAAAATTTTAATCATTCAAATGTTTCTTTTGCACATCAGTTTCCTGTTTCATTATTTCAGAATATGAAAATCTTTGAATTAGCAAGGGGGCTTTCTCTTAATAAATATCCTTAATATGTAAACATCAAAGAAAAAAGACAGCATGACAAACTAGGTTACTAGGCAGTGAATACTTCTGTAATGATTTGTCTTCAGTCAGAACTTAATTGCTAAAAGAAATCACTTAAAAACTGTTTTAATACTTAAATTTTATATCCTGATGGGAATAGAAACTAATTCAAGCACTTGGAGGGTCCCTTAGCCCGGCCTGTGCCCTCTGGCAGTCCAGGAGCCCTCAAGGGATGTCTGACTGCCGCGGAGGCGGTAGCTGCTCCCGCCACTGCCACTGTGCTTGCCAACCATGAGTCTGGCTTCTGGCTGAGCGGGGCTCCCCTTGTGGGAGTGCACTGACCACCAGGGGCAGCTCCTGCATTGAGCATCTGTACTCTGGTGGTCAGTGCGTGTCATAGCGATCCATCATTCGCCGTTTGGTTGATTTGCATATTAGCCTTTTATTAGATAGCATACATTTATACAGGACATGTCAATATTTGCAGTATTTCATTTATATTTTGGAGTCATCAATAGCATAGAATTTTTTTCAGGAGACAATCATCTTTGGTATTATAATTTCCTTGTAGGTATAAAATCTCTTCAAATTTCATGGGTGCTTTGCATAAGTAGTTCCAAAGATATTTGGCTCTCAGCCTGGAGTTTGAGGGTGAATATTGTTATCTTTTTCTTGATTCTTATTGCCTCCTAATTTGAATAAGTATCTCTTCTTAGTGGGCCAAATAATCACTTTCATTGTTCCTTCCAAGAATGTTATTAGATTGGGTTTACTTTCAGAAGTCTGTGAGAAATAGTATTTGGTTGCTTTAATGACTTATTGTTAACAAAAAAGTGTTCCAGTGGCACCTTTCACTATAGTTCAACTTCTCATTGGGGGTAAAGTTCTGAGGGCACTTTGGCTGGGATGACTAAATGTCTTAAGGGAAGTAACTGTGGTGGCCAGCCTGTTACTATGGAACTCTTCTTTTTTGTTGTTATTTTTGTTTGTTTTCAGTTTTCAAATTACAGTTGACATTCAATATTATATTAGTTTCAGGTGTACAACATAGTGGTTAGATATTTATATAATTTACAAAGTCCTCCCCTCAATAAGTCTAGTACCTACCTGGCACCATATATAATTATTACAGTATTACTGACTATACTAGGAGCCCAGTGCACGAATTCGTGCACCTGGAAAGGAACTGTGGGCTGAGAAGCTGCGGTAGGCACAGGGGCGGGTCTCGGCCCATCCTCCTCGACCCCGCCCAGCCCCTCCTGCTGCAGCCCCCTGTCCTCTTTCTGCCGGCAGCCCTGCTCCCGCCGCCATCACCCCACGCAGTGATGGCGCCAGCCCTGGCTTGTTGATGGTGCTGGCCCCACTCGCACCAGCTGACAGCGCAGAGTGATTGGGGCCAGTGCCAGCAGCGGGTGCGAGCGGGGCCGGCGCTGTCAGGGGGAGGTGGAGAAGCCCTCAGGGGTGATCAGGGTTGGCAGCTGCCGCTCACACCCACTGATGGCACCAAGTAATTGGGACCAGCACCAGGCACCAGCAGTGAGTGTGAGCGGCAGCTCCTGTGCCAGCTGCAGGTGCAAGCGGGGCCAGCGCCGGCAGCAGGTGCAAGTGCTGGGCAGGACCATGGTACGCGGGAGCAAAGAATTTTCAGTAACCACCAGAGGCTCACCCCGATGACAGCGACCGGTGCCCTGCCTTAGTCTGGTGCCCCCGCTCACCTGTTCCACCATCGCGCCTCGGCCAACGCCCGCCATGTTCAGCGCACATCATAGCAACCGATTGTTCGGTTGTTCCGTTGTTCTGGTTGTTCCGCCATTCAGTCTATTTGCATATTAGCCTTTTAGCATATTAGCCTTTTATTATATAGGACTAGAGGCCCGGTGCACAAAAATTTGTGCACTCGGGAGGGGAGGGGGGTCCCCCAGCCCGGCCTGT
>NW_005358650.1:5280651-5302748 GCF_000412655.1 Myotis brandtii
GGCCGCCATCTTGGCTGACGGTTAATTTGCATAAGGATATGCTGATTAGCCAATGGGAAGGGTAGCGGTCGTACGCTAATTACCATGTTTCTCTTTTATTAGTGTCGATTTCCTATGTTGTACTTTACCTCCCCATGACTATTTTGAAACTACCCATTTGTACTTTTTAATCCTTTCACCTTTTTCACCCAGCCCCACCCCCGCACCCGCCCCAGGCCTCTCCCATCTGGCAATCCTGTTTGTTCTCTGCATCTATGTGTCTGTTTCATTCATTTTGTTCTTTAGATTCCACATAAAAGTGAAATCATATGGTATTTGTCTTTCTCTGTCTGACTTATTTCACTTAGCATAATACTCTCTAGGTTTGTCTATGTTGTCATAAGCGGTAAGATTTTATTCTTTTTCATGGCTGAGTAACATTCCATTTTATATATGTACCACATTTTCTTTATCCAGTTGTCTGTTGATGGGTACTTAGGTTGCCTCCATCTCTTGGCTACTGTAAATAATGGTGCAATGAACATAGAGGTGCATATATCTTTTCAAATTAGTGTTTTGGATTGTTTCCAGCCAATACACAGGAGTGGAATTGCTGGGTCATGTGGTAATTCTATTTTTAACTTTTTGAGGAACCTCTATAATGTCTTCCATTGTGGCTGCAGCAATTTGCAATCCCACCAACAGTACACAAGGGTTCTCTTTTCTCCTATGGAAGTCTTCTGCGTAAGTTTTTTCAATGAGCAATGCAATGCATTTGATTGGGGAATTGGACAGAGGTTACAGAATTTTTAAGGTGAAGATTTTATCTAGTCCACTGCCCTCCTGTTTACTTATGTGGAAACTGAGAGCCAGGGTAGTCAAGTAATTTGCCCAAATTCATATACTTTATCCCATCTGACATCAGAACCTTATTCTTTCCACTTTAGTGCCTCCTTTAAGAGCCATGCTTTGAGAACTGTTATGTGTTTTTTGGTTAAAGTTGTTAATTTGTAACTTACTGCAGCATCTAGATATGCTATCATTTGGAAGAACTTTTAATTTTTTTCTTTCAAAATCACTCCATTCAGCAAAACCTCAATTCTTGCTTTTTATATCTTTGCCTGTGTTTTACTGGGCAAGGGATGGAGGTAACCTGAGAGCCTATTTCACTTCACTTTGGGAGTTTTAGTGAATAGTAATTTTAAAACTTGATAGGTATGGTTTTACTGTAACTGTAAGTAATTTAGGTATTGTTTCTTACAGAGCTTTTAAAACTGGTAATAGGCAAACTTTTAATCATTATGAAATAATCTCTTAGTTTTATAGATAGATAAATATAATGAGAGACCTTCATTTAATTTTAAAATAATGAAAAATTATTCTTAAATGAGATATGAAACTGATACTGCATCTAGAACTTTTCTTTCAAGATAGACTTGTAGCTCTACTGATAGTATTTTTTTGGCATCCAAATATTATTTCATAACAGAAGGTATTATTTTACAGCATTGCTTCTCCTTTCCCCCTCCACTGGCCCCCAACTATGCCAACTCCGAAGGGCTGTCCTTTGTCATAATGAATCCCTGTCTCCTTAATCTAGAGAAAGTTCTTTACGTTGTCAATATTTGAGGAGGGTATAAGTGTATCATTACCAGCTCTGGCAGGCCTACAGTCAGAGTTAGGCACTGTTTTCAGGCGCTGCAGCACTGACTGCCAAGGCTGCAGATCAGGCCTGGAGAGAGAGGCAGGGTCTGATTTGAAGCCTCCATAGCAGCTGTTGATCAGCCCTTGCCTTTCTTTCTCTCTGGGCCTCGTCAGCAGCCATGGGGGCTGCTGATCAGCCCTGCCTCTCTGATTAGGCCTGGAGATAGGCTCAGAGACACTGACTGGCATAGAAACCGACCAATCATAACCAAATCTGGGTGAACTGTGAGGAGCCTATGGCTGCCTAGGCAGAGCTTTTGATGCTGACTGGCATAGAAACTGACCAATCAGAACCTAATCTGGGTGAACTGCGAAGGCAGAACCTAAGGTGGGGGCTGAGGAGGGGTTTTAAGGGCAACAGCTGTTTGGTGTAAGGTGTAAGTAAGTGGTTCAATTTTTTAATGACCACTTTGGCAGTATAGTGCATATGGCTGGCTATCAGTCCAGATATAGGGATTATGTCCCCCACCCCCCCAATTTAAGCAATCCTATCCTATATAATCTATACTAATAAAAGGGTAATATGCTAATTAGACCGGGTCAACCAGCCATCTTCTGGACGTCCGACTTCCTTCCGAACAAAGCCATGGTGGTGGGGGCCGAGGCAGAGGATTAGGGGTGATCAGGCTGGCAGGGGAGGGCAGTTAGGGGTGATCAGACAGGCAGAGGCAGTTAGGGGCAATTAGGCAGGCAGGCAGAGACAGTTAGGGGCAATCACTCAGGCAGACAGGTGAGTGGTTAGGAGCCAGCGGTCCCAGATTGCAAGAGGGATGTCCGACTGCCGGTTCAATCGGACATTCCCCAAGGGGTGCCCAATTGTAGAGGGTGCATGTTGGGCTGAGGGGAATGCCCCGCCCCACCCCTGTGCATGAATTTTGTGCACTAGGCCACTAGTTCCTATATAAAACTCAAGGTTGACTTACTGTTTTTGATAATACATTTTTAAAACCAACTGATTTAAAGAGTACCTTTAAATGAAAGGCTACTTTCACTAACTGTATCCCTTCAAACACACAATATATTATGTTTCATAAAAATATAAAGGAACTGACTTTTGAAGTCTTCTTTACCCCACACCTGGACCTATACTAGACTTATCTAGTATTGTATTCTTAAGAAAATGTTTTCTTTTTGTTTCAATATTATCAAAGGGTTTTGGGGAAAATGGTTCTCTTTACTTTCGTAGGGTTTGATGGCCAGCGGATAGCTTGAGGAAAATTATTTATACCATCTTGGTGAATTTGTAAGTCATATACAGATAAAATGCTTTGTAATACTTAAAACTCTTTCCTAAATTTTCTACTTTTGTGCATAACCTCCCATGTAGTTTTCAGTCCTGTTCTCCTGTGATTTATACATTGGGACCTTACTGTGTCTATTATTTTAAGAGCACCACTCAGAGTGAAACCTGCTGCTTTCTTGTGAAGCTTTCATTGCCCAGCAGGTGAGGGTAGCACTTTCTTTTCATCCCCTGACAGTTGTGGTAGCAGCAAGATCAACAGGAGTGTCACTGCTACTCCTAACACCACTGCCACCTCCACAGCCACACAGAATCAGGGGGAGAAATTCCCCACAGGAATAAGAAAAAGTGTAAACTGGGCTGGGGAGTAGAAGAACCATAGCTACTGTAGTACTCTCCAATATGTGACCTTTACGCCACCATAGATTTCTTCATAATTCTAATTACAGAGCAACTGCTGTTTAAGCCTTGCTTCCCACTTTCATCTCCACAGCCTGTTCCTGTGATCAGTTTTTACCTTCCCAAACATTGTAAGCCTTGCTTCCCACTTTCATCTCCACAGCCTGCCTGTTCCTGTGATCAGTTTTTACCTTCCCAAACATTTTTATTTTATAAGATTTCTCAAGCACCAGAAATAGATTTAAAAAATACAAACCCTAAACACCCAAGTTGAAGATGAACATGCCTTAGTACTTCCAGGCGGTCTTTCCTCCAGCATTCCCTGTCGCTCAGTTACAGTGGTTTTTACTGGAAGGTAAAACCAAAGCTGCCGCTAGGATTGAGGCTCCAGAGGACATTCTCACATTCCTAAGGTGATGACTGTCTATACTCCAGGAAGGATTTCTTTCTTAAAAGTGAGTTTTATTAAATATTTACATGCTTTTAACATTTTAATTTTGAGTTGCTTGTAGTAATTTAGTTGTAAGTGCCCTCTGAGGAAGGTCTGTATTATTTTTTTCCATTTTATAGATGTTTGAATTGACGTATAGATATTGATTTATATAGGATCATCAGCAAGTTATAAAGGTGATATTGATGAAAAAAATGTTGAGATCTGTTCTGTTAGGTTTAAAATTATTTTAAATTCTTAATATGCATATATTTGTAGAATAATAACAACTATTAGCATTGTAACTTTTAGAATGAAAAGCAAATATAATAAAAGTAGGTAAATGGGGAGACGAAAGTTGAATTTCAGATTTGAGTTTGAGTCTGTTAGGTAGCATATGGCCAAAATGTCTCTGAGACATACACTAGGTATTGGAGACATAGAAAACAAAAGATGTTATTTGTGCCCTGCTGTAATTATTTTCCACTGACAAGTAACACTGAGCAGCACTATGGATGAAAGACATGGAAATACAGTATTTGGCAATAGTATATCTTGTTCTTTTGTCTGCTACTGAGTAGCAGTTGAAATGCAGTAATTATTGATGCTTCCATTATAAATGCTCACATATGCTTTCCATTGTTCTTATTTTTACCTTCTACTTCTCATTTGTTTTTTTTCTTTCTCTTCTTTTCTACCCTTTCACTTACCTTATTCACTTGCATTTGTAAGAATGAATTTACAGATTTGAAATCTTAAAGAAAAGTTTCCTTCAACTGTGGTGTGTAATACTCAGGAGTATACATTCTATGGCAAACAGCAATCCGAATGAACTTGCCTTGTTGGTTGTTCTGCCACTACCTCCTCATTTTATTTCCTCCTCCTCTGTTGTCATCATTGTTGTAGTTGTTGTTGTCATCATCATCATGTAGATCTTGGGGAAACTTTCCAGCTACTTAAGTGGAATTCACTGTCTAAAAATGTGTCTATGTAATTCTCCTCCTGTTTTTCCCCTACTATGTTTTTTCCCCTTGAAAATCCCTCACGACTACAGTGGTATCTGAAATCTTCTGTGTGAGACTGGTTCTTTGTAGTTTGTATCTCCTTCAGTTAATATTTGGTTTGCCATCAACTTCCTTTGTATTTCTTATTTTCGTTCATCTTATGAATTTCTATTTTCTTTTTATTTTTCCCCAATCAAGACATTTATTCAGGGAACAGGAAAGTAAAATGCTATAGGGTCTATATGCATTTTGTTGTTTGTCATCTTTAACGTTAGGAAATTTACATTTTATTTAATTGGAAGACATGGTAGAGGGACTATGGATAAATACCTCAATATCTAGCATCACTGTGTATATATATTGGATATTTACTATTGCTGAAGGCTTCTTTTTTAATCTCCCCAGGAAAGGAAGGAGAGGGTATCCAAACTTGAGTCTTTTCGTCATTCAATTGCTGGACTAATTAGGGGTCCAAAATCTGCATTTGGCTCTACAGCAGTAAGTACGATGAACTCTATGTGCTACTGAAAATAGTCATTGTGTAGCTCTTTCTGATATACCAATGAATATCATATGTATATATTTCCTTACAAATGGAAAAGTAAGTACATATTTTAACTTTTTGTATATATATGAGTTTGTGCATGCATGTATATAATAAAACCCTATGTCACATTGATGTAGGGAGAAAAGAAATAAACTTGTATTATAGACTTCCTGTACTACCAATAAATATTACAGGAAGCGTTTTATGAACTTTTGTACTTGGTTAGAAGAATAGTATAAACAGATCTCTTTTCCAGTGAAATATTTTTATAAATAGATTATTACATATGCATTTTTACATGTATCATTTTCTATGTGTGTTCATAATTTTTAGAACATTAATTATAAAATTGAAATCTGTTGGAAATTTGGGTGTGGCATATTACAATGATGCATAGAGTATTAGTTATCTTTAGTAATAGTGGCTATAGCCAAACAAGATAAAAAATATTCTTATCCCCTTTATATAGTAAAACTCCAAAGTATATTTTTCACTTCATTACCTGTAAAACTTAATTTTTCTAGCCATGCTTTATTGACAATAGAGCTTTATAATTGTATCTTATTGAATGCTGGCCAACACAACAATATTCAATGTAAGTAATTACATGCTTTCCCCATCCCTCTAAGGTTCTACCTAATAATATCTTAATATTTTTTCTTACCTTTTATAATTTCCTTTTTAAGACAATGTGACTTAAGTCTTATTTAGAAAAAGAAAGTATTTCCTAAACATAGATTACTTAAATTTCCATTCATATTTTGGATTTGTTTGCTATAATTCCTTTTGAATATGTGAAAGGTGTTACCATATGTATTTACCCCAAACAATAATCTCTTATGTGAAAAGTAAGTCAGTTAGCAGGTATTTTAACAAAAAAGGATAAAATTATATTTTTATATAAAAGAGATTTTCTACTTATATTTCAGCCTTTGATGTTTCCATTGTCACTTCTTATACACAGAAGTTCTGTGGGAATAGGGAGGGAGCTGTGAACTATTGCAGACGATCTCATATGGCATCAAATAGCAAATGAAAATAAAAATAATTATAAGTAAAAGCAGCATGATAGAGTAAGTCTCTCTCAAGGCCTATTTCCTACCCTTATTTTCTTAAGTAATTGTTTGACAGTTTTATAGACAAGTAGTAGTTCCTAGGACTTGATTTGTGATTTGACATCAAAATAAGTGTAGGAGATTTGATTAAAAATTTATAAGTTCCAAAGATAGTTTTGCAAAATTTTTACTTGAGAAAAAAGTTACTGAGATGAAATATTTAAAAAGTTTTAAAGAAGAAAAAAATAGATTTTTGAAAAGAAATGTTCCAATAACTGTTAGCTTTTCATAAAATTATTTAACAAGTCCATGAACTAAATGGCATAGTTAAGTTGTCATTAACTCACCTTTATTTCACTTAGGTCAAAGGCCTTTGTGCCAGCTGTTTATTGGTGATCTAATTTATGAAAGGTGTCCTCCCGCCCCTAATTTTCCTTTTTATGTGCTGTAAGATCAAGCTTGACTTGAGTAAAATGTTTTAAATATTTGAAAACCAAGACCCATTATAAACTCAGGGTTTCCTTCTGCTTGATTCTCAGATGTAAAGGTAGGAGATTGGAATTTAGAGCTTTAGAAGTTTAGCGAGTGACAGAAAAATTAGAATTTATGATTGTGAAAATGGGCTAATACTCTGCATGTTTCTTTTCCCTACAACCTAGGATGCTAAGAACCTTGTGCCCTCAAGACAGGTGTCTAGGATGCAACAGTGGCTTCTGAGACTTCTCATTATGTATATTGCTTTGAAGTTCATAATTATAGGAACATCAGCTTTTGGCTGTAAATCAGGGTTGAACAGAAGATAAAGAGGTTTTGTCTTTTAAGATACTAATTTACATCTAGAAACAGAGAAATTGAGTTAACTCATTATGGTGGAGTTATATAGGGATGCTATCCTAAAAGTATGTGGGGTATATTATGCACAATCTTAATGAATTAATGGTATAAACCATAAGTTTTAAAATATCTGAAGGTATTTACATGTTATTTTCTCCATTTACCTTATTTTCAAGTAAAATAACTAAATTGACAGTGATTGATATTGGTAAACCCTTGGTGTTTACAAACTGCCTTTTCCTGAAATGAATGAAAATGCCTTTCTCATAAAACATGTACTTCATTTAGGCATACATTGTGGTCTGGTTTTTAAAATAAATTATCAACATCCTTGAATCCATGAAATGTCTGTTGCTTCTAAGAAAGTGTTCCCTCTGAATTTGAGAACTCTTGGGACTGTTCACTTCCTGAAGGTCCAGTGCTCACATTTGTGTCTTCATGATGAAGGCAGTTATTATTTCCATCAGTTAAGTGCCCTTCATTATTTCCTGATTTATTAGAAATCTTATGAACTAAAAAGATTGAAGCAGCCTGGCTTATGACACTGTGTTACACTATGAATAAATTTACACAGCTATTTCTCTAAGGCATTAGGTATCCTACTTATTTGGAGAAGGAGATTTTTTCCTCAAATATATAGGTAACTAAGGTCTTAAGTCTTAATGTGAATGTGAAGGTTTCAGGTGCTAAACGTGATAATCTAAGATGTATAACAATTTATCTAAGACGCTACTTAATCATAATTTAAAAATTTTCTGATGTACTATAGTATTTTTTAGAATATTCTAATTTGTAAAAGTAAAATAGAAGGGACATTTTTAATAACTATACATGTGTTTTCTCTATAAAAACTTTGCAACATTGCATAGTTAACCATATTTAAAATATTTTATGCTGATATACTTCAGACAATGTAGAATTCACCATTTTAAAGTGTACACTTAGTAGTTCTTAGTTTACTCACTGCATTGTGCACCATCATCACTACTTGCAGAATACTTCAATGTCCCCAGTAAGATACTTCATACCTATTAGTATCAGTCCCCCTCCCCCTTTCCCATTTTCTGGCATTCACTACTCTACTTTTGATCTCCATGGATTTGCCTATTCTGTATATTTCCCGTAAGTAGAATTATATAATATATGACCTTTCATGTCTATTTTTGTTCAGTTGGTGTAATAGTTTCAAGGTTAATCCTTATTATGACTGAACTAGAGGCCTGGTGCACAAAATTCGTGCACTCTGCTGGGCGGGGGATGTCCCTCAGCCCGGCCTGTGCCCTCTCGCAGTCCAGGAGCCCTTGAGGGATGTCCAACTGATGGCTTAGGGCTGCTGTGGAGGCGGGAGAGGCTCCTGCCACCACTGCTGTGCTCTCCAGTCATGAGCCCGGCTTCTGGCTGAGCGGCGCTCCCTCTGTGTGAGTGCACTGACCACCCGGAGGCAGCTCCTGGGTTCAGCGTCTGTCCCCTGGTGGTCAGTGCATGTCATAATGAGCGGTTGAGCAGCCTTAGCATATTACGCTTTGATTGGTTTAACAGAGGACCAGATACTTAGCATATTAGGCTTTTATTATATAGGATAATGTTCCATTGTATGGATTTATCACGTATATTTTATCCACTCACCAGCTGATAGATATTTGGGTTGTTTCCACTTTTTAGCGAATATTATGAATAATGCTGTAGTCATCTTTTATGTGAACATGTTTTTATTTCTCTCAATTGTATCCCTAGGAATTTCTAGGTCACATGGCAATTCTATGTTTAAGTTTTTGAGGAACTGCCAAACTGTTTTCTATAGTGATTGCATCATTTTACTTTCTCACCAACAATTTCTCCACAATTTCATCAATACTTATTTCCCATTAAAAAAAAATTGTAGGCATCCTAGGGGGTAAGAAGTGGTATGTTATTATAGCTTTTATTTGCCTTTTTTCTGAGTACTAATGATGTTTGGCATCTTTTTATATGCTTATTGGCCACTTGTATATGTTCTTTGGAGATATGACTATTTCCTTTGCACATTTTTAAATTGGGTTACTTTTTTATTGTGGAGTTATAGAGTTCTTTATATATTTTGCACTGAAGTCCCTTTTCAGATATATAATTTGAAAATGCTTTTTCTCATTTTGTGGATTATCGTTTCACTTACTTGATAGTATCCTTTGATAAAAATTTTTAATTTTGACAAAGTTCAGTTTATCAATTTTTCTTTACTGGCACATGCTTTTGGTGTCATATTAAAAACAGACAAACCTTGCAAATCCAAGGTCATGCAGATTTTTACCCTTGTTTCCTTCTGAGAATTTTGTAGTTTTAGCCCTTACATGTAGGTCTTTGATCCATTATGTATTAATTTTTATATATGGTATGAGGCAGAGGTCTAAATGTAATCTTTTGGATGTGGAAGCATATTTAATTTAAAATATTAGAAAAAAGCAACAACAGATTCTCTACTCAATTGAACATACTTAGATTGGAACTTTAAAGTGAAATTTTAGATAAAAATAAAGCAATTACTTGCCTTACATCTAGGGACATGAAAGTAGAATTTGTCATAATAATATTCCCATTGGACTTGCCATCGCTATTTATTTTAGTGTTCTAAACAGTGTGGCTAAAATGTAGAGCTTTGAGGACAGTCTAACACAGTGGTCGGCAAACTCATTAGTCAACAAAGCCAAATATCAACAGTACAACGATTGAAATTTCTTTTGAGAGCCAAATTTTTTAAACTTAAACTATATAGGTAGGTACATTGTTATTAACTTAATTAGGGTACTCCTAAGGCTTAGGAAGAGCCACACTCAAGGGGCCAAAGACCGCATGTGGCTCACGAGCCGCAGTTTGTTGACCACGGGTCTAACAGATCACTTCAATTAGCAGTCTTGATGGAAGGAAGAATGTCAGAGAATTAGCTGATAGATGAATTTGGCATTAACTGAATATAGTATCTGATGGTAGATGTTTAATATTTATTGTCATGATCAGAGTGGTATTTCAATGTTATATCAGTTCTAGGCATATGGTATTTTTTTTAATTTACTAAACATCTTAAATAACTTGTGAGTACCTCTGGGAACTGAGGCCTGTTCTACATGCAGCATCATCCCATGCTGCAGGAAGTTACAATTTTGCTTTGAGAACTATTTCTCAGAGTCAAGGCAAGAGGTGTTAGATAGGGTTAATTGCATAATCTGAAAGCCTACTGGCAATCTTAAGGGTCCATTTCCATTGGAAATCCTTTTTTTTAAAAATCCTCACCCTAGGATATGTTTTTATTGATGTTAGAGAGATAGAAAAGGAGAGGAAGAGAGAGAAACATTGACCAGTTGCCTCCTGACTGGGATGGGGGTTGAACATGCAACCTGTGTATGTGCCCTGACATGGAAATGAACCCTTGACCCTTCGGTGCATGGGACGATACTCCAGTCCACTGAGCCACACTGGCCAAGGCTCTGTTGGAAGTCTTTTAAATCAGGTTATTTTTAATGAGATCTGTTCTAGTCCTGCAAAGAATATGGTCCTTCTCCAGGGCCATCTTTTTGTTGGAGAAGTTCTATAATACGTGGTTGAGCAAACAACTTTGGGTTTTACCTTACAGCCCCCTGTGAGTGCTAGTTATATATTAACACCCTTCTAATAGCAGCACTCTTTGACAAATGTTCTTTAAAACATTTTTAAAATATTCTAAATATTTTAGAATAAAGCATATTTTGGTACAAATAATTGTTGTTTTAGACATCAGAAGAATATTTAATTACTTAACTTCTTAAAATTCATATTTTCTACACTCTATTTGCATATGTTTTTAAATTTTCAAATTACTTTTGTAAGATTTTAGGAAGTAAAAATATTGGAAAATAAAGATATGCTTCCATTATATAGAATAATATATTCAATATGATTTGCTTGGTTTTAGAAAATTAGAAAATTATAATTCAGCTATATTTAACTTGTACATTTGCTATAATGTTAGCATTATAGTGCTTGGCTTTCACTGTTGTCATAGGGCATGGTAGTTTTTTATGCATAACATAATAAACTGCTTGTGTTTTTTAGTGTTCTCCTTCAAGTCTAGCAAAGCAACTTTTTATCCTCTCTAATAAGGCATGCTATTTTATTCAGGTTGAATATTTTATATTTTAAACCTTAGTTGTTTTCTTTTATTCTTAAAGTCTTAAATCGCAACCAACCCCCTTTTTCTGCCCAGACACTAAGATTTAGAAAAACAACAGAGAAATTTTTTATTTTTTTGCATCATACTCTTGCTATACCCGTGCTGAATTCTTCTGTACAATCAGGCATGTTTAGGAAGACTGAATAATCTGCTCAGACTTGCAACTTTTGAATCACTAGCATTATCACATGTAATTTTGAAGACAGGCTTATCAGGATTTATTTTCTATAAATAAACTATATAAGGGAGCAAATATATTATTTTATATTTTTGCTCAAATGATTAAAACAAGTGACCCAGATCATGTTAAACTGATACTGAGCGTGTCTGATATGACTCAGTGGTTGAGCGTTGACCTGTGAATTAGGAGGTCATGTTCGATTCCTGCTCAGGGTATATACCTGGGTGGCAGGCTCCATCCCCAGTAGGGGACGTACAGGAGGCTGCCGATTGATGTTGCTTCTCTCTCATTGATGTTTCTATCTCTCTATCCCTCTCCCTTCCTCTCTTTCTAAAAAAATTACCAAAAAAAATTTTTTTTTTTTTTAAAAAAGGCTTCCCCTCCACTATATCTCTGGCAAAAAACTTAGGGAACTTATCAAAAGGGAAAAATTGTTTTTCCACTGAGGCTTAGAAAGATGCCAAAAAAAATTTTTTTTTTTAAGAAGGCTTCCCCTCCACTATATCTCTGGCAAAAAAACTTAGGTAACTTATCAAGAGGGAAAAATTGTTTTTCCACTGAGGCTTAGAAAGATGTGATATTTGAGGTAATGAGTAATTATGACAGCTCTTAGGATGTTGTTGCTGATACATCCTACATCATACATTTTATCAAGCCTGCAAAATTACATTGGAATTTTATTAAAGTCATATTAATAAAAATTTTCCTTTTGATGCTTCAGAGAAGTCCCCGAAATATCTGATAGACCCAGACAGGGGACATGTCTGACCTTTCCCTGCATCCACAAATGCGCAGTAATTTCAGCCTACATTCCTTAATGGTATTGTTTAGGGGCTGGGAAGTAACAGGTCTCTGAGCTTCCCTTCCTACCCAGAAGAAGCTAATAAACCCAGAGAACCAGCAATGAAATAGCAATACAAGTTCCTTCCTATTCATTCGTCTTTAAAAACAAACAAACTTTAGCAGTGGTCTTTGAGGATGATTTCCCCCCCAAATATATTTCTTACTTCATAACCTTTAATGAGTTTCTCAGAGTATTAGCTGAGCTTTTGTACTTCAAATGCCCATCGTACTTAATAAATAATCTGGGTATTGCATTCTCCCAATTCTAAATAAATCAAATTTAGGAAGATAGGTTGAGTAGGACAAGAAATCAAGCACATGACATCCTTGTTTGTGATGTTTTTCTGTTATGTGGACCTTTTTCAGAGATAATGATGAAAGCAAGTTCTTTGTAAAGAACTGATACTGAATTTATTTTATTGATTTTTTTCAGAGGTTAAAAAAAACACCTTTAAAAATCTCAAGTAGACTTCCAAGAAGAGTACACATTTGAAACACTTTTACCATAGGCAAGACTTGGAAATATTTCAATTATAGTAAACATTTTGTATTTGCTATGAGATGCACTGTGATAAAATCTTGGAAAAGAAATATTTGGTCTTAGCATTTGGCCTCCTAAAATAATGGATAATTTGCTTTTCCTGCCATGCTCATGGCTTCTATTCTTCCCTTGTTTTCTCCACGTTTGTAATTGCATGTTGGTGGTTGGCAGTGATGCGTCTCCTAAAGTTTTATCTACCATCGCTGTACAGGATCAGGACCACCCATCCCTGTGGCATAGGTAATGGTTAAGGAAGTGAGGGGAATGTGGATAAGAATGGGAAGGTACAGCAGCAGGACGGCATCATATGAAGCTATAGGTAGCACTCCCGTCACATATGACATGGACATTCCACATCCTGTGTAATTGAGAGCTAATTCCATAAACAGAAATAACTCAATTTAAACAAAAATGTTTTGTGGTAAATTTCTCTGATAATCCCCCTTTTTCATAATTCTCTGGTTGATAAATTTTAAATATATGGATTTGTTTTATGATACATTGAAGACTATATTATTAACTCCAAATGCTGATGTTGTACGTAGCTATGTATGATAGGTAGAAAAAACAAATAAACTTAAAATATGAAGGCTGTGTATTTGTGCTAAACTTCAATAGCAGTATCCCATGAGATATTTCTTTAAAAATTATGAAAATTTTTTCATTGTATAACTTTTCATTGGTCAATTAAAGGAAGGAACACATGTAAGAAGTACTTGTAATTGATTTACATTTTACTGGAAAAAATAGCTATTTTTTCTAATTTAGTGTTCTTTTTCCCCCCCATATTTGCTTAGTTTGAATCGATGCCCATAATTGAGAAGCCCCTGACAGAACAGGATTGGTACCATGGTGCAATTCCCAGAATAGAAGCACAAGATCTGTTAAAACAACAAGGAGACTTCTTGGTGCGAGAGAGCCATGGGAAACCTGGTGAATATGTCCTTTCTGTATTTTCTGATGGACAAAGGAGACACTTTATCATACAATATGTTGATGTACGTTTCTAATTTAGTTTATATGTATATTCTGATGTAGTCCATGGTGGTAATAAAATGATGAATAGTTTTTGATAAATGCCTGTAACAGAGTTTAGCACTTAATTTGTTTTTGCTGAATTCCTTAAAGATAGTGCTCCAAAACTCACTAAAATGTTAATCTTATTAAGGAAATATGTACTTTAAAATATTGTAAATTAAAAATAGTTGTTAAAAATTTGAATTAAATTTAAATGCATAAATATTTAAAATACTTGAGTTAAATTTGAACATTAAAAACATCTTAAGTTAAAAGTAGAGATAATGTGATTATCAAAAAATTTTTTTCTTGGAGATTTTAAATTATGAATTTTATGCTCCTAAAACAAACCCTTGAAATTGCTTTCAAAAGTGGTATTATGAGAAATTTTTAAAGTAGTATTGTATTAAATAATGATAATAAAATTCCTTAATTAGTGGGATAATGGTAGTTGAACAGATTTTCTGATTCATTTAGGATTAGTTTTTTCCCCTTTATGTATAAGCTATTGGTTGTTGGCATTAATAAACCATAAATAAAGTTTGATGAAAATTAAAAGGAAGATCTATTAACATTACTTCCTCTAATACTTTTATTAAATTGCATTTAGACATTGCTAAACTATGTTTTATATATTCTTTATTAAGCTGTAAGCAGATGAAGGGTAATCTCAAAATTTTGTTTAACTTTATCCACTGAGAAATTTTAATGTTTTTTGCATATGAAGAATTGTTGCCTCTGTTTGTCATTTCTCACTCTATTATTTCAAATGGCACATGTTTTCAAGCTGCTAGTCTATAGAATTTCAGTGTTTGTCCAGTCACTAGAGAGATACTAATTACTTTACAATAGATTGAACCTTTATCATTGGATGAATCTCAGAGGGGTTCTTAAAATAGATACATTGAGATATTTATACAGGGTGTCCCAAAAAAAGTATACACATTTTAACAGCCTATAGCTCAATTTGAAAATGAATTGTATTTTAATAAGTACTGACTTTATAGTTATTCAAAGTGTGTGTACACATTTTTGTTTGTATTATAATTTTCACCTTATTGTTAATTTTGCCTAGTATTCACACTTCAACTTGATAATCCTATTTGCTTACTCTCATACATCTGACTTTCTGCTTCTAGTAGTATTTTCATGTCAAACTCTTTTATAGTTTGTATATGCCTTTGTAATGGATGTAGATAAACTTTCCTATTAAAACCTGTGACTATGCTGGCAATATTTATAAAGTGTTACAAGAATTGTAGAGGAAAAATCATAGGTAAAGTATAAACTAACTATAATTTATATAAATGTTCCCCTCTATATTCTAAGTTTTAAAACTTATTATTTTTATATAGGTTATACATTAAATAAGACAAATATTTTTCTTATGACCACTTCTAGTTTAAATGTAACTATAGGAATTTAAATTAGTATTAGAAACAAAAAAGGTCTATTTGCAAATTATAACTTGTCTTTAATGCCATTTTTTAAGTGACTAAAGTGAACTGCATAATATATTCTAAAAATAAGACATTGCTACAAGTTCACATTTGTAAATTTTTTGGTTTTCTTTTGTCGTTGACATTTTCAAAGATGTTAAAGATGAAAGTGCTTGTATTTCTGTAAATGCCTGAGGGTTTTTTTTCCACTGTTTAATTTTATTTAGTTCCTAATCATTAAATAATATCGAGCTCTCAAATCAGTTGAAAATAGGAGTTTGAAGGTGGTGAAGACTGTGGAGTTTTAAATTCTTTTTCATATGCACAGGTAAATCTTCTGTGAGCTAAAATGATCCCATTTCCTTCCTCATATACCTGTTGAATAAAGCTGAGGGTACATTACCAGATATTTAATGATTGCCTATCATATTCTAATCAAGGAGTTTATAATCTAGTAATAAATTATAAAAGCTGTACATACATGAGGGGATAGGTATCCTAAGAGAGGAAGACATAAAAATTATGAGATTTTAGAGAATGTGAAAATATCAAATAGTGGATTGGTGAAAAAAGCAGACTTAGAAGACTTGGGTTCCCATTCCAGCTTTTCACTTTACAAGCTCTTTTTTTGGTAAATAATGGGGTTAATAGCTTATACAGTGATTATGAGAATCAAATTAGTGAATATATACTTTGTAAGGTGTGGAGTGCTATGCAAATATTAGGTAATTTTTCTAATGTTTGATGACTCTAGTTGAGAAAAAAATACCAATATTACTTTGTAAGAAATATTAATATAATTGGAAATGTTAATTAATATTTTTTTGTTTCTATGAGATTTATTTGTGAAATTTAAATATTAAGAAAGTGTTTTAGAATTTATATATGTACTCACTTTGTGGTGATTTTGAATCAAACCTGCAATATTTCTGAGGCATGCCTATATTTAGATCTGAGGTCTTCACTAATCACAAATAATGTTATTTTTTAGTAATATTGCCTCTGTCAATCAAAGTCTAGGATAGAAATTATTTTAAAGCTTTATTTTTGAATGCATGTCACAGTTACTTCTCAACATGGTGTGAAACTGCCATTATGACCAAATAAGATGGACATGTATACTTTCCATTTTTACATTTTCACTATGCTAGCACAGAGTATCTATTGTTTTAGCTAGTTCAAGCGAGAAGAACTGTACCTTGTAGTGTAACCAAACATATTAATTTCACAAAGCCCAATCCTATTAATTTCACAAAGCCAGATATATAAACATATCTAAGAGTATCTGAATTTAAGTGTAATTCTAGTGTTACTGATCTATTCCATAGTTACTAGCCTATTTGTGGTGCTTGATGTAAGATGATATTTAGAGTTTTTACCTAAAGCTGTTTATTTGTGATCATAAATGTTGATAGATTTTCATAGTGATTCAAATAGCTTTGTTCTATTTGATAAGTAAATATATATTTATCAAATCTTTGCTTTTGTATATTATAAACAAAAAATAAAATACATAAAGCAGAAAATACATGTGATAAAACAAAAGTACTCCAGGAAGAATTTTTATGCTATTATAGGAAAGTGCTGATTTGTTTATCTGACACATATTTATTAAACACTCATTTCCGCAAAAAGTAAATGCATGGAATTTATATATGCATTGTAAAGGAGATGAAATCAAAAATTGTGTAACTTACTTCTCAGCTTAAAACTGAGTAGGTGAGACATTAGTAGAACTTATTAACTGAGAAATATTAAAGATACAAATGAAAAATGATTGAGTCAAAATTTTGAGTTAATATGCAGTGATAAATTAAAAATAACAACATAATAAATATTTTAAAATAAAACTGCAACAATCCTTTATGTAATGGTATAACATCTTTTATTTCTTCACTAGAGGCCTGGTGCACGAATTTGTGCACCAGTGGGGTCACTCGGCCTGGCCTGCGGGATCAGGCTGAAACCGGCTCTCCAACATCCCCCGAGGGGTCCTAGATTGTGAGAGGGTGCAGGCCAGGCCGAGGGACCCCACCAGTGCATGATCGGGGCCAGGGAGAGACGCGGGAGGTTGGTCATTTGGAGAAGGACTGCAGGAGGGCCCCAGGGAGTGTGCAGACTGTCTTGTTCAGTCCCAATTGGCTGGAGCGTCTGCCCCCTGGTAGTCAGTCCACATCATAGTGAGCGATTGAGCGGCCTTAGCATATCACTAGCATATTACACTTCGATTGGTTGAATGGACGACTGGACACTTAGCATATTAGGCTTTTATTATATAGGATAGGATTCATTTATTCATTCATTCATGCATGCATGCAGGAAATACTGTTTGAGCAAGTACTATGTAAGGCCCAGGGATATGGGCCAATAAAAAAATTAACACAAAAGTGGTGGTTGTAATTACTATGTGAAATTTTGGATAGCTCAGTGTTTTAAATCAGCATTCATTCAACAGATATTGTATTTCTGTCATAAGCTACAGTCCATTTTGAGCTGATAGATTTAGTCTCCGAATGTACTCGTTAGATTTACTTTGTTTTGTTGCCACAATCTCTAGACTCTTTGAACTATCTTTAAATTCATGCTGTGGGACTTATGGAAAATTAAGTGAAAGCAAGTAGAAAGCCAAAACTTGTTTGGATAACAGTTAATTCCAAGTGTGTGGCCTTATCACATGGTTACACTTGGGATTAGTTAACCATCCTACCATAACGATTCAAGGACTCAAAAGAAGGCAAGCAGTACCTTTAAGTCAAAATGACACTGATTTTCTTTGATACATGATTTAGGAAACTACACACACACACACACACACCACATACATTCAGTATCCATACATATATGTATGTGTGTGTGTGTGTGTGTGTGTGTGTGTGTGTGTGTGTGTGTATTTCAGAGATGAAGGGAGAGGGAGAAATAGAAACATTAATGATGAGAGAGAATCATTGATCAGCTGCATCTTGCACAGCCCCTATTGGGGATCGAGCCCACAAACTGGGCATGTGCCCTGATCAGAAAGAACTGTGACATTCTGGTTCATAGGTTGGTGTCCAAAACCTTATTAATGTTAATTTCCAGGAAACACTAATTGAGTAAGTATTCTTAGGGCCCAGGGATATAATGGTGAAGCCTACTTACAGTCTAGAGAGGAGGCTTACAGTGCTATGAAAACTTTTAACTAGGAAAGTTAAGAAAGCTAAGTTTGAGACACATCTAACAAATGAATAAAAGTTGGGAAAAGCCATACCAAACCTTATTAATATTATTCCCCAATGCTTCCATGTGTACTGGTTTAATTAGTTATTTGTAACTATTCAGTATGCTATTTTTATTTGAGAAAGCCAAAATGTACCTCTTACATTTTTTGGTATTTTACTAAAAAAAAAAGTGTTGTAGTCTTTTGTTTTTAATCAGCTTATTCATCTTAGTCTTTTTCAGAAATTATTTTTCCTTTCATTTTTTTTTTCTCCTTAAGCCTGCTTATCCTTGATTTTGTTTCAGGGGATCTACTCAGGCAACTTACACATACCTTGAATCTCCTTCTCATTTTTGTGTGTTTATTCTGTTCTGTTTGACTTCCTTGTTTAATATCAATTCTCTTGTTATTATGAAATATGTATAGCAACAAAACCTGATTTATATGTATTTTTCATCTATATGTGTGATTGATTTTTAAGTTGCACAGTGATAACTCAGGAACAATTCTAGCTGTAATAAATGTTTTAAAAACAGAAGTAATATGTACTCTGGATAGAAACTCAGAAATATGTATCATGGAATGTGTGCTTTATAATAACACCCCCATATGGGTTCAGTATATATTTTTTGAGATTTTAAAAATATATTCTAATTATATATATATCTATATAATTTTTATTTTAAAAAAAGTGAGTCATACACAATATATATATTGGTTAATCCTCACCCAAGGATTTTTTTTGCATTGATTTCTTTTTAGAGAGAGTGTAAGGGGGAGAGAGAGATAGATACAAAGACAGAAAAACATCAGTGTGAGAGACACAATGATAGGTTGCCTTCCCCACTCACCTCGACTGGACCTGGGGTGGAATCTGCAATCCAGGTATGTGTCCTTGACCAGGAATTGAACCCACAACCTTTTGGTGTGTGGGTTTGACACTCTAACCACTGAGGCACCGGCCAGGGCCATACTTCTTATTTTTTAATTGACATTTTATGTGATATTTAAGACATACACTGACAATAAAATCATCTTTGTAGAAACTTATTATTTTTATTGCTTCTTTTGGAATTCACATAAGAGATCATTAGTAACAATCTTAGCTCCCAAGAGAAGTCTTACTTAAAAGTTAGTCTGAATTCTCTGAGTCATGTTATTGTTAAAGCATGCAGAAAAACCCATCTGTATGTGAATCCAACCTCAGGTCATTTGAGCTATAAGAAATTTATACTCCTCTGCACAAGGTCAATTGCAATATTCAGAATTTTGAGTATATCAAGAAACAAGTCCTCAAGAGTTTTAATGTCTGTACTCTTCTTGGCCTCTTAGTTGCTTAATAAGCACACAGTCTTAACATCATTTTTAAATTCATTACTTTATTTTTATCTTTAAGGAAGTGAATTAATTGGTTTGCACTGTGTTCAGACTCAGAACTTCACTAATTCCATGATTGCTTTAAAAAATAATTGCTACAGATCAGTTTCTTATTTCAGCCCATGAAGGAAGTACTGTTGCTTGCATTACTCACTGTATTGGCACATCACAATTACTATGTCAATGGCAGAAAACTGCCTTTAAATTGAAAATTAGATACACTCTTAAAAGGAAACTGAGAAGTCCCATTATTTTATTCACTATTTTTCTAGTTATAAGAGGTATATTAGAAGTTTATATAAGGCATTATGATGCTAGTGTCTGATTTGAAATTTCATTCTGTGTGAACTTCATGTCATTGCTTTCTATTAAACATTGTACTTGATTTTGAACTTTCTAGTATTCATTTCTAAGTTGTCTTGTTGCTTTAACTTTGCAACCATTTTCTATGCACTGCATTTTATTCAGTCCCACATGTTTATTTATCCAGGTAGTATATGCCAGGCACTGTTCTAGACCATGGGGATACTGTGATGAATAAAATAAATGTAAAGATTTATAACCCCATGAGTTCTATTTTTAGAGGAGGAGGAGATAGACAATTAAACAGAATAAGTAAGCAAAATATATATGATGTTAGGTAGTGATAAATTCTAAGAAGGAAAATTCAGTGAGAAAAAGGAGGTAAGAAATGTAGTTGGGATGAAAAAATGGATATTGAATATTGTGTAAGGTGGCCAGAGTAGACCTCACTGAAAAGGTAACATTTGATGAGAGACTGACATTAAGTATGGGAGCCATTACCCATATGTCCATCTGAGGAACTGGTTCAAGCAGCAAATGTATATGTCCCGAGAAAGGAATGTATATAGTACATTTATAAAACAAGAAGGAAATGAGTGTGGATATGGTGGAATGGGGTAGTGTTAATAGATGAGGTAAGAGAGATGATAGAGCACAGAATAATATATAGAGTGCATAGACTGTGGTAAAGACTTTGGCTTTTATTTTAAGGAGATAAGAATTTTGAGTAAAGTAATGGGATGATACAACAGGATCTCCTGGCCTCTGTGTTAAGAGTAGACTGAAGGAAGACAAAGAGGGAAACAATATACATATGTATATTTAACTTTATAGAGGAATAATTGACAAATATAATCATGTATTTAGAGGGTACAATGTAATGATTTATTACACATTGTAGGATGAATACCAAGATCAAGGTAATTAACATCTATTACCTCATAGTTTACTGTTAACCATTGTTAAGTGTGTACTTCAGTAGTATTAAGTGTATTAACATTATACAACAATAGTTTTTCATAAATGTAACCTAATTTATTAGTGAATGTAGTCATGCTCAAACAATGACTTTACATTTATTCTACTTTATTATTTTTTTGCCAGAGTTTGTATCGATTTGAAGGCACTGGTTTTTCGAACATTCCTCAACTTATAGATCATCACTTTACAACCAAACAGGTCATCACGAAGAAATCAGGTGTTGTTCTGCTGAATCCTATTGTTAGGGTAGGTATATCTATATATGCACATTCGTTTTCTTTTTATAAAGAACCAGAGGCCCGTTGCACAAAAATTTGTGCACTCGGGGGTAGGGGGTCCTTCAGCCTGGACTGTGCCCTCTCGCAGTCTGGGACCCCTCGGGGGTGACCACTTGCTGGCTTAGGCCTGCTCCCCGGGGGATTGGGCCTAAGCTGGCAATCAGACATCCCTCTGGCAGCCCGGCAGCCCTCGGGGGATGTCCACTTGCCAGCGGGGAGCAGGCCTAAACTGCAGTCGGACATCCTTAGCGCTGCTGAGGAGGCAGGAGAGGCTCCCACCACCACCGCTGTACTGGCAGCCATCAGCCTGGCTTGTGGCTGAGCAGAGCTCCTCCCATGTGAGAGTAACCTGACCACCAGAGGGCAGCTCCAGCATTGAGAGTCTGCCCCCTGGTGGTCAGTGTGTGTCATAGTGACCAGTCATTCCCAGTCTTTCTGCTATTAGGGTCAGTTTGCATATTACCCTTTTACTATATAGGATAGAGGCCTGGTGCACGGGTGGAGGCCGGCTGGTTTGCCCTGAAGGGTGATCCGGATCAGGGTGGGGGTCCCGCTTGGGTGCCTGGCCA
>NW_005358650.1:5303003-5326816 GCF_000412655.1 Myotis brandtii
TCTGGGTTTGTTTAGCTTCTATAATTGCAATATTGTTGCATCTGGAGCTCAGAGCTGGGCTGCAGCAGGCGGGGAACCTTGGCTTCCTCCGTCACTGGAGCAAGCGAGCCTCATGTTCGCTTCAGCTGCCTGGCTGCCGGCCGCCATCTTGGTTGGCAGTTAATTTGCATATCTTGCTGATTAGCCAATAGGAAGGGTAGCGAAGTTACGGTTAATTACCATGTTTCTCTATTATTAGATAGGATGCTTTGTTGATTAAAATTTTTCACAGTAAATAAAGTTCTTAGATTTTTTTATAGAAGTTTGGATACAAAAGGGTTTTGTGGTTACTACTCGTGCAAATACAGTTGAAGCAATTTCCTTGGTTTTGTTTCAAACGGTTTCCTCTTTATTCAATGTTTGCTAGGTTACAAATGGCCTAGCTCCCCCCTCCACCTCACCCCCAGCTTTTCTTGAAAGACTTAAGATTTTTCTTCACTTTATAAGGTTCAATCTTTCAAAGGTTTAGTTTATAAAAGATTCTAAGATGTCAAAGAAATTTCTAGAAATCATGAGTAAATTAGAATTGTAATTATGGTTGTTACGTTTACAATATATTATAAGAGATTGGAAATTTTAAAAACTATTTTGCTCCTCTTAAAGGCAGTAAATGATAACTTCCCTTAACAGCGGTTCTCAACCTGTGGGTCGCGACCATAGGAAAACACATATAGCATATCAGATATTTACATTATGATTCATAACAGTAGCAAAATTACAGTTATGAAGTAGCAACGAAAATAATTTTATGGTTGGGGGTCACCACAACATGAGGAACTATATTAAAGGGTCACAGCATTAGGAAGGTTGAGAACCACTGCCTTACAAGTACAGTGAAATTAGACAACCAATGGGTGCGGGCTGCCTGTCACTTCTTGAGCCAATTAAGCAGAGACAGGGTTGAATCATATACTAGTATGAGTGTTATTCCAATATGTCGGCTGTATGGGAGAGCAGTAGGTCATCCACGAAAATCTGCTCAGCACCCCCCACATAAGCCAGCTGCCTATATGGGGTAGAAGGACGAAGATTGCATGGGGAAGTAGACAAAAGAATAAGAATGGTTAAATGTTACAGGCAATGTGGGCTGGGGGTTTGCAAAGGGCAGGGGACATCCAGGACCCTATTGTTCCCTTTCAGCCACAATGTTGTTCATCTTCCCATGATAATAGGCAGCTCCTGGATGGGGAGGATAGGACGCATTTCAAGGTGAGCTCCCAGGTCCCAGACTCTCAACGGACTGAGATAATGCTCCAGAGAATGGCGGTTTTTCATCTATTTTTATACATTGCAATTAAAGGAGGAGAGTAGGTGGGTTACATGAAATCCATTGGTAATAGATTAGAGAGGTGGGAGAAAGCAAAGCGGTGGGGTGAGGGGAACCTCTGGGATTGGATAAAGAATAAAATGATAGACACATACTTCTTTTACTCAGGTGGATACAGGATAATGAACAGTCAACAATAACATGATAACAATAACAATGAAGGAATTTATGGTCTCTGTCCGGGCACCTAGGTGCATTTGGTTGTGCCCCAAGGCGTCTGGAAAAAAAGGGAAGGTACAAGTTACCCTGACATTTCAAGGATATGTTATCATAGATACAAAAAGACAGATAGGCTCAGTTAAGGTAAAGATTGACCTTGACAGGGAAGATACTAGCCTAGGAGGTGACTACCCACCATAACTGCTTTTAGTTAAAGTTTAATTTCAGACCATCCTTTGTGGTTACTTTAGGTCTTTGAGTTTGCAAGACTGCCATGCAGGCCTCCCCTGAGCTGGTCAGGTCAGCATGTGACCCCTTTCGTCCACGCTAGGGAAGGCATAAAAACTGGTAGGTTAGTATTTGCTGATTTGATTTTTATATATGTAGGCATAGCTTTTAATATGAACTAAGTGATATTCCCAAGAATGCTAGTGTACAATCCAAATTGAGCTAAGAAAATTTAAAAGACAATTATTATCCTTTCCTTTGATAGTCTGGAACAGGGGTGGGCAACGTCTGGCCCTCGGGCCACATAAGGCAGGCAAAATTATTTGGTCTGGCCCTGCCAAGGATTAGGGATGATTTAATTAAATGTTTGACCAAATAAAGCAGGCTAGTTTTTAAGTTGATAATTTTCTATGGCTTAAGAATGATGTTACAAATATCCAAATGGCCCTTGGAAGAAAAAAGGTTCCCCATCCCTGGTCTAGAACATAATGTCCATATTTGTATTTGTATTTTATTATTCAGTCTTTACTCACAGGCTAAGCTTAAAAAATTCCTCTCACAGAAGATTTTGATAGTTGCTAATCACTAATTCTGTGGCGAAGGCATTGACCTTCCTGCAAATATTTAGAATTATGAGATTGGCTCATTCTTTGGTAGTATTTTTCCATCCCTACCCTTCCCTCCTCTTTTCCATTTTAATTGCATAAAACCTGACGAAAATTCTTCTTTAGTCTGGAGCAAGTTGTCACATTTTTTTTTCTTCAATTAAAAAAAAGTCTATCAGTGTTTTCTCTTCCATCAGCAAATAACACTGCGAATAACACAGCTAAATCTTGCAGAATTTTAAAAACTCTTTAGGTAAGGTGATCTATTCTCATGGCTTTATTTCCTATTATACTCCAGTGACTTGCAGATTTATATTTCTAATTTGGATTTATTTATCTCCCAAAACTAATATATTTCAACTTTTCACCTAAAACTGAGTTTATCACCTTTAACTCCAAAATTTGTTCTTCCTTTCTCAGTAAATGGTACCACCAAATACTCAAACCATAAACTTAGGGGACAACTTTGACATTTTCTCTCCAGAACTTTAGTGACAGGAGTTTTGTATACTTAATTGGACATGTGAAAGTATGAACTTCAATTCCAATATATCTTAGTATGAAATAAAATTCAGTGTAAGGAAGATACTTTTTACCCATGTTAGGTTAACGACATATACAACTGGGTTTTCAGATATACTGATACTTCCTTTCACAAGCCAGCCAAATATTTGCATTGTCTACTTGTTTACCCAGGTCTAATTTGAGAGACCAAAGCTATAAAAGAGGCACATAAAAATGCAGATCTGGTTTTAAGTGGGAATATGTAATTTCAAATAAAGTTACATTTCTCACTATGTGAAATTTTTAATGACAGAAGCCTAGGTAAATGGAGTAGATTCTCTGAACTGTTCGAGGGCCGGCTATTCTCTTCCTCCCAAACCCCCAGCACTAGCTGTGGAGCTGATCATCTTATGCTTTTATAGCACTACCTTTGAAAATGACTGTAAACTGAAAGCTATAGAAGATTAAGGGGCTATATACGATTGTTTTATGAGGTGGAAATTTAAAGTTTATATAGCTATTAACCTGATCTAAAGTACTGATATTTGAAATACGCAAATCATTATCTCTGTTGTAAATATTGTTATGCACTTGATTTAAAGAATCATGTTGTACTTTTACAAGAAAACCACAAAGCAGAGGTTGTGAAAGTTAGATAATTTTCAATTACGAGCAAAGAACAAAGTGATATGGATTTTGTTATGGTCGTATTATCTGTTAGGTATCTTCCTTTGAGAAGTCATTTGTACTCGTATAATTGGAATCTATTTCTTGATTTAATTTGTGTAAGAAGTTAATGTCTTTGACCATATAATGTGCTGTAAAACATCTAATTTCCATCTTGCCAGACTTCATTTTTAGCCTACATAAAGAATGCTATTTTTGTCTCATTATAATTTCTGTTTATAGCAACTTCTAAGACTTCCCATTTCTTTCTTATCCATAGAAATATAAAATTATAATCATAATGCCTAACTGGAGGACACAGTGGCCAAAGTAGTCTTTCTTATCTTCAGAAGTATAGGCAACTAGACAATCTAGAGCGAGAGAAATAATTTAACTTTCTCATGGTAATAAAGCCAATGGCACCCAAGACTCTAACCCTAACCCTCCACTGGCTGATTAATCCTATACTGCCTCCCAAAGTATGTAAAGATATGGAAGATGAAAGGCATTGTTATAAACGGGTGATTATTATCATCCTTATATTAGCAACATGTTGCATCTGCACATGGCCTGTTCTTTACTTAGTTCAGTTTCTGTTCAAATGTCACTTTATCAAGAGGCCTTTTTCTGACTACCATGTGTGAAATAACACTTCCCCTCCTTACTTTCTCCTCTTCCCCTTTTTAATTTATCTCTGTTACAGTTACATTTACCTCACATTATATTATATGATGTATTTTTAGTTGTCTCTCCCCCAAGTGAAATGTAAGTTTCATAAAGGCCAGAATTACATTTAACAATTAGTGCAGCTGTATTCCAGTATCTAGAACAGTGCTGACCCATAGTAGGCGTTCAGTAAATATTTGTTCATGAATTGGATTCATTGAGCAATTGCTAGGAGCCAGATGGATACTTGCCGAACTTTTATATACGTTATCTCATTAACCCTTTTACTAGTATATACTAGAGGCCCGGTGCACAAAATTCTTGCACTGGGGGCGGGGGGTCCCCCAGCCAGGCCTGTGCCCTGTCACAGTACGGGAGCCCCACAATCCATCGCCCCAAAGAGGTAGGCCCTGCCCACCCATCCGGGGCTCCTTGATGGATTGCCCCAAAGAGGTAGGCTGGAGCCAGGAGTCCCACCTCTGTGCTGAGCTGCGGGACCCCCAGGCCTCACTGTGCAGAGGCCTCTGCTGGGGCCCGCCCCTGGGCCGGGCCATGTGGAGGCCTGGCGCAGGCGCGGAGTGCCCACCGGGACCCCGCCCCCGCAGTGCGTGCATGGAGGCCTCTGGACCCCTGATGGAAGCTGTGTGCAGCCATCTTGTGATGGCGTAAGGGCATCATGCGTGAAAGTGTGACAACTGCTTAGCCTTTTATTATTAAGGGTGGTGTCCCCCCAAAATGTATACACACACTTTGAATAATTATAAAGGCTGTGTTTATTAAATTTCATTTTCAAAATTGAGCTATCAGCTGTTAAAGTGTGTATACATTTTGGGGGGATACCTTGTATTCCTATGAAATATTGTTATTAATCCCATACAATATTATTAATCCCATACACTATTATGAATGAGGAGGTAAAGCTTAGTGTGATAAATGACTTTCACAAGATAAGGCTCAGAGCTTAGATTTGAGCCCATGTTCTTAACCACTATCTGTCTAGATTGTAGTGTCTAGACTTTAGAGATTAGAATAAACTGTTTAAGGAACATTGATGTGTGTTCAAGGGAAAGAAAGTCTCTTTGATCCGGTAAAATGTTAAATTGAAAAAGATTTTAACATATCAAAAACTATACTATAATTCTCTATAAAAGGAAAATCCTTAAACAGTAATACTGTGTCAGAGATCTGGGATTTTAGGTAAAAGTTAAGACTTGGTAAAATATAGGTTAGAAACACATCCAGTTCAAGTTTAACACTTAAACTGTGCCTTGAAAGGTATTTGCCTTCTTAAGTTTAATATTTCTTCAAATGCAGCTGTTTTTAAAAAGAAATTTCTTTCTGAATGGAAATTAAAATTCATGATTACATTCAGGGGAGTTGGGCAGCGAGCCATTCAGTCAAATCTTAGACAAATGACTTGCCTGCCAACATAAATCAAGTACCTGTGGCTTTTTATCAGAACTTGGTACAGGTTGCCAGAATAACAGAGGCACATTTTTTGAGAGGAAAGTAAGTCTTTCTGTGACTGAAACTACTGACCAGTAATGACGAGACAGGTTAATGATAATAGTATTCATGGTCAAACACAGATAAATAAAGAATAGTTCATAAGAGAAGAAAAATATACTTTTAATTAGGTACTCTATTCATTTTTCAATTTAAGATCTCTTAAAGACTACTTTATCTTATACTTAAGGGTTGCTTCTCCCAATATTACTGTTTAATGATTTTCCTTTTATAGAAGCTTTTGATATAATTTTTGATATGTTTAAGTCCTTTTCAATGTAACATTTTATGGAATTAAAGAGACTTCCTTTTCCATAAATCTACATCCACGTGGCTTGAGTCCTTAACTATTTAATTACATTATTACAGTAATTAAAAATTTTAATGAAGGAAAGATCGGAGAATATGTGTGATTCAGTATGTTTTCTTTTAGCAAATATTTGCTTAGCACTCACGGTGTGCTGGCAGTGTTCTGTATTATGGCAGGCTGCAGTACATGCGATGGAAATGAAGCAGGTCAAGGAGATAATGACCTGGGCATGACAATGACAGCAGGGTTGTGTGATGTGTGTTTAGGGGAGAGCTGCTTTTTTTAAACATTGTGATCAATGAAGGCCTCCTAATGAAACCCGAGGGGAAATGTGAACCAAACCAAGGAGTGATCTGTAAGGTTATATGCCAGAGTAATCGTGAAAGTACTTAACAGTTAGTACAACATGAATACTAATCGATGACAACAGATGCCAACTTTAAAGTGGTGGAACCCTAGGGGTGTTTATGGACTGAATATCCTCCATGAATGTTTGGGGAGTGTTCCTCGGTATAACTGAGGAACTACTAGTACAGGGGCCAGTGTGGCTGAAACAGTGGTAGGAGGAGAGAGTAAGGGGAGATAAGCACAGATTCAGATTAATTTAGTAACTAATATATATTGTCTTAAAAGGTCAATTGTTTATTATATAATTTAAGAAATTCACTTCATTTGAGTAGAAACTCAGCATAAATTTTTTAAGTTTTTGTAATTAGGTCTCTTAAAAACAAAAGATTTGTGTTTGATACTGTTACTGAATTTCAAGGGAATATTTTTGTAGCAATATGGTCATCTAAATAAGATTAAAACCCCTGATTTTAATTTTCAAGAACTTTTTTCCCCAGTCCATCGTTTGTGTGTGACGTGTTTTCTCCCATACTATCAAGCAATTAATTCAATTCTGATACAGTCTACCTGGAGATGGAGCAAGATCCCACAGCTTAAAGGCTGTTCCATAAGACTATTCCCCCTCTCCCCACCAACTTCAGACACCAGTCACTTGTCCAGATTATCACCTGTGCTTCTGACAAACTGGTTCATAGATAGGAGGTTCCAATGACCCCCTCCTTGGGTTCAATTAATTTGCTAGAGTGGCTCACAGAGCTCAAAGAAACGTTTTACTTATTAGATGATTGGTTTATTATTAAAAGGATATAACTCTGAATAGTCACATGGAAGAAAGAGATGCATAAGGCAAAGTATGTGGGAAAGAGCTTGGAGCTTCCATGCTCTTTCCAGGTAAGCCACTTTCCCTGACCTCCATGCCTGCCTTCACCAACCCGGAAGCTCTCTGAAGCCAGCCCTTTTGGGTTTCTATGTAGTTTCCATGAAATATGTAGTTTAATTTCATAGCCACGACTGATCAAATCCTTGGCCACTGGTGATTTAACTCAGTCTCCAGCCTCTTTCCCCTCCCCAGAGTTCAGGGGTAGGACTGAAAGCTCCACCTCTCTAGTCACAAAGTTGGCTCCCCTGGCACCAGCCTCCATCCTTAGGTCACCTAAAGGCTTTCCAAAGTCATCTCAGTCACGTGGCAAAAGACACCTTTATAGCTCTCGCACTTAGGAATTTTCAGGGGTTTTAGGAGGTGTGCCAGAAAAAGGGTCTAAAACCAAATACAATTTCTTATTGTATCGCAGTATTGCACTCATTAATATTGTTTTTTGAGGCATCTAGCTAGCTGTCCTTTTGCAGTTAATCCTCTTATACTGTCATTTGTACAGGATTTTTAAAAAGTGCTGTGTGTTTAAATTGTGTCGCTAAGAGTGATCCTTTTTTAATCTCTTAAAAATGAGATAATTAAATATCATGTCAAATTATATTTCCAGTAAGGGAAACTGATAATTTGGAAAAAAGTTTTGATCTAAAATATGCACTCTTTAATTGCCTCTTTTAGATCAATTATCAGGTCTATGGAGAGGGGAAGAGCACACAAAATTACGAAATGTTCTCCTTAGGACGTTCATCAAGAATATATAAATCTCCATGCTGACCTCCAATTTGAGCAAAGATAATTCAATTTTAAATGCCAGTTTTCAGCACTACCAACCACATAATCTGGGACAAGTCAGGCAGCCTCCTAAAGTCATCTTCAGCCTAGAGTATCCTCACATAGTTGTTGTAAAGATGATGTGAGAAAATCTCTGTGGATATATTTTGAAAACTGCAAAATACAATATACTTCCTTATTTAAAAACTTTTTAACAGGACAGGTAAATCAGAATAGAAGGCAAATTTGGAAGATTTTAAGTTGTGAAGGAAGAAAAAAAGAACCTTTATTGAGTGTAGTGTGTTAATAACACTCCACCTCTATGATTTTATTACATCTTTTCAACAACTGTGAATTGACTATCAGTATTATTCCCATTAATTATGTGAAGAAACTCAGAGATTATAATTTATCCCAAATCACATTTCTTATAAATTTCAGAGCTCTAATTTGAAACTGATTTGGTTCTATTCATCTATTGATATAATCCCAGCTAGCATAAATTATAATGTGTAGTCTTAGTAATATCAGTAGTTCAACAACTTTTCCCCAAACTCCAGTATTCTATCTCTAGGATGTAACAGTGAACTTGACAGATATGGTCTCATCCCTTATGAAACCTATGAAACTTAGTCTAGAAGAAACTATATAGCATGTTGTGCCATGGGAAATACATGTAATTTTGAATATGTAGCCTTTATTTAGCATAGTCTGGGAAGTCAAAGTAAACTTGGATTTTAGGCTTGATCCATTTAATAAAATAAAAGAACCTTGTCATAATAACTATAACATATAGACTGCCTTTCAGTTTTTTTTATCTCAAACTTTACCAGCAGATATTTTGAGGAACAGCAATCGTTAACCTAAAAGCAAAAGGCAAAAGTGAGAGACAAGAGTTTGAGAGCCAAAATAATAGCTATTTGGGCAGCACTGATTCAGAAACCCAAGTAGTGTTTCGAGTAGGGGATTGAAGGCAAGAGGTTTTATGCGGAAGGGAAGGGGAATAATTACATGAAAAGAAAGAAGGAATTTCTATAAGGCATTACTAAGTTAAGGAAGAAATTTCTTAAATGATGCAAATAAGTTGAGTTATGCTTTAGCTGTACATGAGGATGATAATTCTAAGGATGTCTTTAATTCTCAGTCCAGTAGTCAGAATGTTTGCTTTCCTGTTGGCTTGGCAAAAAGCTGTTTGTAATACATTGTTTGTTTGGCCTAGTCCAAGGGTCATTTTGCCCAGTTTAAATATCCAAAAAATTTGAGAAGTAGGATGCACAGGGCAGTTTCTCTATAGTGGTAGCTCAGACTCCATTTTGGAGTGGCTCCATTTACATTCTTTTTCAGTCAGTGTTAGACTCAAAAAATTGATGGACCTTGGAGACTACTAAAATTCCTTAAGTGATCTCTTAAGGGCATTTCATCTATAAGCCTACTTCAACTTTCTTAAATATCATGACGTTTTTAGTCTGAAGAGCCAGGTTTTTTGGTAATGTTTTCCATATATTTCTTATCTACCTTATAAATATTTGAGGGCTAATGGGAATTGGAATTTACGACCCAAATAATTCATTGAATTTTTTTTAGTAAAGGTTAAAGGACAGGATTTGGCATTTATATCACAAACATTGCCTGAAGTATACATGTAATCATTTTATAGTATTTATAAAACCTGCTATATGCATGGACTCAGGAAGCACGTAGAAATGTAGAAGAAAATGTATAAAAATGTATAAGAGGATTTCTGAAATCCTCTATGAAATGTTTGAAAATGGCTTGTAAGTTAGCATCTTTTCCCTGTTCTCTGTTGGAAACCATATCAAAGAGAACAACAAAAATTTAAATTTAAATACATTTTCATGAAACTAGGAATCATATGTAATGTGCAGACTTCAAAGTGAAAAGTACCTTAGATTGGGCAGAAGTTGTGTAACATAAAGTTAGAGAAGATATGATCAAAGAACTACCTGCAGTAGATCTTACCAAGTTTCAGCAAATATATCTCTTGAAATTGAGGATGTCACCCTAAAGTTCAAGGTATATTCCTTGCTTGTATCAATAGATGTGGGAAATGTGTGAGGGAGTAAAAATTTACACATAACTTAAATGATTAAGCCAAAGCTGCACTTGAAGGAAAACTCAGAGCCTTAAATACTAACATCAGTAAAGCAAAAAGAATGAAATAATTGAGGTAAGTGTTGAACTCTAAAGAATTAGGAAAAAACAAATCCACAATTAAATAAAAGGAAAGCAGATGAAAGGAATCTATATATATAAAACCCTAATATGCAAATAGCCTGAACAGCAGAATAACCGGTCACTATGATGTGCACTAACTACCAGAGGGGCGTGGGGTGTTAACATGGTAGGCATTGGCAGCAGGCAGCAGAGTATGGAACATGGCGGGTGTTGGCTGCGGTGGGATGGTGGAGCAGGTGAACAGGGCCTCCAGACCAAGCTGGGGCGCTGGTCGCTGTCACTGGGGCGAGCCTCTGGTAGTTACTGAAAATTCTGTGCTTCCGTGTGCCACAGTCCTGCCCAGCGCTTGCACCTGCTGATGGCGCCAAGTGATCGGGACCGGCGCCGAGTGCTGGCAGCAGGTGCCAGTGGGGCCAGCGGTGGCAGTGGGAGTGGGTCTGCCAGCAGACAGGGGACCGGGGCCGCGGTGGGAGAGGCCGGGCAGGGGCTTGGAGGATAAGCTGAGACCCACCCCTGTGCCCACCACAGTCTCACGGCCCACAGGTCCTTTTAAGGTGCACAAATTTGTGCACTGGGCACCTAGTTATAAAGATAAAAGCAGAAAGGAATGAATTATATTAAAGGAAAACCATATGTATAACTGCTTTTAAAAAGATCAATACATAATCAAAACCCCTGCTCATGTAATCAAGAAAAACTCATACCACAAAAGGGAAAATCTCTTTAATATACAAAGAAATTTTAGAAATTAATAAAGATAACCAAATAGAAAAATTGACAATGGACATGAATGGATAGTTCAAAAGCTAAAAATACAGATGGCTTTTAAGGAAATGACAGGTGATTATCTCATTCACTAGAATAAGGAAAATTAAAGATTTTAAAAATCTATCAGAATGGTATAAACCAGGGGTGGGCAAACTTTTTGACTCGAGGGCCACAATGGGTTCTTAAACTGGACCGGAGGGCCAGAACAAAAGCATGGATGGAGTGTTTGTGTGAACTAATATAAATTCAAAGTAAACATCATTACATAAAAGGGTACGGTCTTTTTTTTTTTTTAGTTTTATTCATTTCAAATGGGCCGCATCCGGCCCGCGGGCCGTAGTTTGCCCACGGCTGGTATAAACTCACAGTTTGTAATTCACTTTCTTGATATAGATGTGCAGGAAAAGGCCCATAGATAATTTCATGATGGGAGTATAAGTTAGACAAATCTTTGTAGAAGGCAATTTGACAGAATCTATAAAAATTATAAAATATGTATACCTTGGGGGGTAGGGGAGGCCGGGGGAATGTCAAGGGGGGCAAAAAAGGAGACATATGTAATACTCTAAGAAATAAAAATTATTTTTAAAAAATATGTATACCTTTGACTTAGCAATAATTTTACAATTTATCCTTCAGTTATATTTGTATGTATATGAAATGATGTCAGTAAAAGGTAATGGGGCTCAGGGCAGACTACGCCAAAATATGCACCTTTGGCATTTTGGTTATTTTGAATTAAAGTTACTTAAGAAATAGCCCATGCAGAAAGGGACACTCTGACCTTCCTTTTTGTCCCTAAAAGCAGAAAATAAATACTTCATGGGAAAGGTGCCTTTCCTGCACCAGGAGGTAGAGAGATAGATATCTTTATCTCAGGAAATAGGGAATTCAGGACTGTGAGGGCTATCTAAACAAACTGCTTAGATTCTTTCTTAATTAATATTCTTTCCTAATTAGATTCCTTACTAATTAATTCATTTATTTTTCATGTCATTTCCTCACAAATTTTTGGTTTCTTTGTCTAGAAAATATAAAAGCTGCCTGCTTTGGTCATTTCAGGAGGCCCCATACTATGAGAGCTTCATACATATGTATGAAATTAAATTTCATTTCAGCTGTTAATCTGTCTCACATCAATTTCATTCTTAAAGCCTCTAAGAACTGAGAAAGGTACAGAGGGGAAAATGTCCCTTCCCTGACAAAGGTTAGTCACTGCAGCATTATTTTAAGTATTAGGAGATTGAAAATATTGAAATATTCATTAAGAAATAGCCCTAGTTAAATCAATTATAGTCCCTTATTCAATAGAGAAGGTGAATGAGGAAGCTTTCTATGTACTGATTGGAGAGAGTTCCAAGATATATTGTTACTAAAAGGAAGTAGCTATAAAACATACTTTCTATAATGCTATTTTTATATACAGATATTGGGAAGTATAAGACTGAATTTGCTTTTATATGACATATAAACTCTTACAGTATACTGGAGACTAATAAGAATGATGATGTGTAACAGAAGTTACATGTTTGGGGAAGAGGTTGAAATTGGCAGCACAAGGAAACTTTAATGTTTGCATTTTATATCTGTCTTTTAAAAAATATATAAATACATTTAAAAAGATTAAAACTATGGCACCTGCCCTAATACAGTTTTAATTTTCCAGGGAGATGCTTTATTGAAAAATTATTGTTAAAATGACAAAATCTTCATGTTATATATTGTTAAGGTAGAAAAAGCAATTTATAAAACAGTATTATAGTACTATCCTATTTTCAAAATATGTAATGCATATGTACATATACATAGAAAAAGTTAAAAGACTATATACTCCAGAATACTATGATTATTTTAGGTTGGAGAAATTATGGTTAAATTTTTCTGAAGTATAGTTTAAATATTTTTCATTGAACATGTTGTTATTTTTGCAATTTAAAATTTTTCTAAAACCATAGTATCATGTTTAGTAGAACACTATAAAGCGGTATTTTAAAAACTTTTTTTCATAATGCATAAAGAAATTACATTTTTTATTGAGACCCAGGACATTAATAATTATGAGTGTTGTTATGTATGTGTATGTGAAAATGAAATAAATTTTACAAGACAATTTTTTATGTTTCCTTTTTTAAAAATTAAAGTTATTGGGTGACATTAGTCAACATGAACATACAGGTTTCAGGTGTGGGTTTCTATGTTACAAGATCTATATATTGCACTGTGTGCCCACCACCCAAAGTAAAACCTTTTCCTATTACCATATATTTAGGATTTATGTCTCTTACATGTGATGCATTTTATTATATTTTTATAAAGTCTAAATTCAAAAAGTTGACTTTATGAATTTCAATTTGAAAAATACTTACATACAGGATTTTAAAAAATCAATAAAGTTGATTTTTTTTAAGAACGCCTTTATTTTTGTCTTAAAAATTGATTTCAGAGAGAGGAAGGGAGAGGGAGTAATAGAAATATCAATGATGAGAATCATCGATGAGCTGCCTCCTGATTAAGCTTGCAACCCAGGCAAGTTCCCTGACTGGGAATGGAACCATGACCTCCTGGTTCATGGTGGGTGCTCAACCACTGAGCAACACCAGCTGGGCCATTTTTAAAGTAGCAATACAATATCTGTTACAGGAATTTAAAAGAGGAGCAAATGGCCTGGAAATAGTTGATAGAGGAAGATGGACTTGAAGTAGTTTTTTGAGTATAGACAGAAAAAGTAGAGGAATTACTTGGGGTTATGATAAGGGAATAATCTAAAACAGGGGGAGTTCTAAGATTTGTTTTAAGGAATATAAGATCAGCTTGACAAAAGCAGATGATTTAGAAAGATGAGTAATTTGAAAAATTTAGATTAAAGTCAGATATTTGAAAACCTTGAATACCAAGATTAGGATTTATCTATGGAAAATGCCATTTCACTGCAAGTTTGTAAGCAAAGGGTGAATATGATCTGAGCACATCTAAAGTGTAGTTGGTGAAACCAGTTTCCCCATTAAAATAAAATACTGAAGCCTATCTAGCCTTTTAGTTGCTTAAAGAAATTCATTTACTGGGACATTTAAAAAACAAAGAAATCAATTTTCATTTTACTTGTGTAGCCATCGCCAAATTATATTAAAGTGAAGAAATGCTAGAATAGAAATCGAAACAAATTATCAATACCAGGGGAAAGTCAGTAATGGTAGAAATTAAAATACAAAATGCAGGCTCTTAATGACCCATAATAATTTCTGTATTGAGCTTGAAATTTAGGTATGAACCATTATAGAAAAAGAGTTAATTTTGTGATTAGAGAAGAGGAAGGATATTAATTTGTTTAAAGCGAAGTTTTACTGCCAATACATTTTAAGGGAAATTTCTCTCTTGGAATATAACAATGTCTTTAATAACACTTCGGCAAAAGTTTAGAAATATTGTTTGTTGCATTTAGTATCCTTCAATGATGATAGCCAAGGGCATAATATTAAAATTCAACATAATAAAGAACATTATCAGCATTTTTCTCTATTTTCCATTTTTACTGCATATAGTAGTAAATCCAGATTTATGATAAAAATGTTAATAAAATTATCATTCAATACATTAGAAAGCTTAAATAAGTACCAAAATATCTATATACCTATGACATTTACAAAATTTCATCTTAATAATATACCTGAACAATTTAACATTTAGCAAAGTTGGTAGAAGATTCACATATTGAGTAAAAAAATACCTTAAACATGGAATCCTGTATTGTTGTTTACATTCACCCTTTGACCTTGTGAAGAAAAAATCCACAATATGTTGCCAATATTTTATTTTATTTTATGTTGAAAATTGTCAGTTCTAAATAATTTAATGGAGAGTCACATCTCTTTTAATGTCTGTCTTATGAAATTGTGAAGTCAAGACATCAGGAATGTATTTGATGTTCTAAAACCTGAGATTACAATTGACTAAGATAGTGGAATCTAGCAATCAAAAAAAGTCTTTATCAAGAAAAAGAGAAAGGCATTCTAACACAGAGTATTCTTAATGTTGGTACTTCTGTAATTAAAGCAGTAGAGAAGTGGGAAGATGGGGCAGATGAGAGGTGGGAGGGGCAAGTGAGGTGAGTTGATGAGAAGAATGGCTGAGAGAGAAGGTATCTGTTCTGCCTCCAGGCTGAGTTAGTCTCTTCAGTTAAATATCCCCTATTCCCCATGACTGCTCTCCTCCTCTTGCCCCACAGCCTGCAGCCCACAAAAGCTTCAGAGTAGGAAATCTCTGATGCTGATGTGTAATTTCCATCTTCATTATTTGTCAACTTTATTTAACACAGGTATTCATAAAGTATTCCATAAAAGTGTCCTCTTCCTCTAGTCTTACATTGTACTTACTTTATCAGTCTGCAATAATTGTTAGTTTTCTGTGTCTGACATTCCCATCTATAATAATAAAAGCGTAATATGCAAATCAACCAAATGACCGAACAGCAGAACGACTGTCCGGATGACCTTCTGGACAATTATGCTATGACACCCACTGGCGCCAGGCCAGCCAAGGCGGGTGCGATGCTATTGGTTGGGGGCTCGGCCATCGCCTCATGACCGCCCTGCAGAGGGAGGCCCAGGCCACCAATAGGCAGGCTGCGACAGGTGGGCAGGGCCTCCCTCTTTGGGGTGATTGATCATGGGGCTCCCGTACTGTGAAGAGGGCACAGGCAGGACTGAGGGACAGATTTCGTGCACTGGGCTTCTAGTTAGATACTAAGCCCATTGGGAACAGTAAGGATTTTTTTTCTCATTTTTACATACCTCACAATGTCTGATCCATAATTCAGTGAATATTTGGTGCTATTTTTTAGAAGATCAGGACATTTATTAAGTGCTTCATATAGCAGGACATTTATTAGGTGCTTTCATATATAGACTTTAATATATTTTAGAACAATATACAAATTTTAGGTTTTAGTGTTTCTAAAGTGGAACATGGTTTAGATTTATGAATGAGATCCCTTTGGAAATAAACTATATTTTGTTTCAGTTCCATTTGTACAATAACTTATTTTTCATATTTTGACTTTCTTTTATTGCTTTATATTAGAAGTTACTGTCTCATGTACTTATGTTCTTCTGAACTTCATAAATATTTTTAAGTACAAAAAAGAAAATATTCTGGTATGCTGTTATTCAGCTTATCTGTATTTTATACTACTGGGGAACTACATTTGATTAGTTTCATAAAATTCATTTGACACCTTGAGGAGATTGCTCTCTGATATTAACTTTAAAGTGGTGAAGCCATCTTATATAATGTTTAATATTCCTTATTTATTTGAAAGTTACTGCCCTATATTAAACCACTTAAAGAGTGAAAATGAAATACAAGAACAGAACAGCCATTGCTTGTTTTCACTTTTTAAAAGAACCGTTTATCTTTCTTGACCAGATTAGCCAAATTAGTGTTCACCTGCTACATTGTCCTTGAAGGGAACAATTTAATTATGCCACAAAGACTTGTCCCACATCCTGCTGTACTTTTCATAGACTAAATTTGCATGCTAAGAATTTTAATGACATTAAAATTACAGGATTTAAATGAGAACGACTAAGGACATTAAAAAGATATCTTCAAGTGATTTTTTTTTAAATGGGAAGTCTCATTCGTATATAATATAAGCCTTAGAGAAAATTAAACTTTAAGTTCTTTCTTGTTATTTGTGTAACAAATGACATATATTAAATTTAGACCACAGATGAAGTCATATAACAGAAATACCCATACAGAGAAATTATAATCTTGTGGATACCCTTGAACCTTGATTGGTGACTATTATTTTTTGTTTGTTCGTCAGTTTGTTAATCCTCACCCGAGGATATTTTTCCATTGATTTTTAGAGAGAGTGGAAGGGAGGGAGAGAGACAGAGAGAGAGAAACATTGATGTGAGAGGGACACATTGATTGGTTGCCTCCCTCATATGCCCCAACCAGGGATTGAGCCTGCAACCAAGGTATGTGTCCTTGACCTGACACATACCCCAGTTGCAGCCAACACTCTGTCCACTGAGCCAAACCGATTAGGGTTGATTGGTGACTATTTAATGAGAAGTAGAATCAAGAACACCATCTCTTATTATAACTTGTATGTCTCTTAGTAATAAAGGACCCTCATGTTTTAGTCATGGACCTCACTGTTATGTGGTCTTACCATTCAAGATATTTCCTAATGGTGCACTCAAGAGGTATGATTTTATCAATACTTTTTAGTAATGCTATGTTCTCTTTTACATAATTTATATATATATTTTGTCCTTGGAATCACTTCAGTTGGAGACCTTTTTTTAATGTCCATAATACTGAACTGTGAGTAAATAGAATTTTTGGAGTCTTCTCTAGAAATAACTTTTAAAAGACTCTTCCACTCCTATTGCAATGTTGAATGTAGGGTTTCTAGAAGGTCATTAGTGTTCATCTGAAATATATAGGTCATAATTTTCTAGAAATTCATAGGTTTTAAGCATGTCTCTGTTTCTTTAGTTGACATTCAACAAACACATATTGAGTGCCTATTATATAATAGAAACTGTATCAGGTACTAAAAATATAGTGATAACTATGACAATCTGTCCCAAAACAAATTAGAGTCTGTTTGGGAAGACAGAACAGTAAGTAGGAATTATGATCAAGGTGATAAACACTATTCTAGAGGAAATTTAGGGTATTTTACAGGACATAAAAAGGGCCTGTTGCCTTGACAATTGTGGAAGGCTTCCAAGCGTTGTGAAGAATTACTGGGGTGTACTGGTGATGGGCCCGACAGAGCAGTGTTTCAGAAAAGGAGCTGCATCTAATTTTGGGATGAGAAATTCTGTGGTGTACTTGAGGGACTATAAGGATTCCAGCATATATACCTGTAATGGAGAATATACTTAGTAGTCAGGGGAATGGGGTGAAGAGGTGTGGTAGGTGGGACAGGGCCTCCAAATGTGTCTACTTCCTAATCCCCAGAAACTGTGGGTGTGTTCTATTACACAGCAGAAGGGATTTTGCAAATGTGTTTATATTAGGACCTTGAGATGGAGAGATTATCCTGCATTATCCAGGTGGGTTTAATGCAACCACAAGGGTCCTGAGGGCAGCAGGAGAGTCAGAGACAGAGGAGGAAATGTAACTGGATGTATTGACTGAAGCATGTAGGGGGGGAAGAGTCAAGGAAGATGAGCAGCCTCTACAAACTGGAAACAGCAAGGAATGGATTTTCCCCTAAAGCTTCCAGAAGGAATCCAGCTCTGCAAACACCTTGATTTTAGCACCAGGATACCTATTTTGAAGTTCTGAGCTCCGGAATTGTAAAATAATAAATTCGTGTTGCTTTAAATGACTAAGTTTGTGAGAATTTGTAACCAGCAGCAATAGAAAATTGAGACAGTAAGTGAAATTGAAGAAGTTAAAAAGTGCCAAGTGGAACTACTTCATGCTAAAGGGTTTGACCTTTTCTAGGAGCAATATGAAGCTTTGACTGGTTTTATCCTGGGAAAAGTCATAGTAAGATTTGTACTTTATGAAGTACATATGGCTTCATTGTGGAAACCAATTAGTATTCAGAGGCGAATTTAGCTTGACATCTTCACTAACTGTATCCTCACTAGATTGTCTCACGAGGCTTAAGACAATATACTTGATAGCTTTGAATCCATTTCCCCTCCTATATCTACTTCACAGTGTTCTTGCGAAGGCAAGTTAGGGAAAACATTTTGTAAACTCTCAAGTACTTTAAATATGTCACTTATTATCATATTAGAGGCCTGGTCCACAAAACTCATGCACTGGACGGGGGGGGGGGGGGGGGGGGGTCTCTGCTTCCTCAGCCCGGCCTGTACCCTGTTGCATCTGGGAGCACTTGGGGAATGTGCCTAAGCCGGCAGTCAGACATCCTGTGAACCCGGCTTCTGGCTGAGCGGTGCTCTCCCTGTGGGAGTGCACTGGCCACCATGGGGCAGCTCCTGCATTGAGCGTCTGCCCTCTGGTGGTCAGTGTGTTTCATAGCGACCAGTCATTCTGTCCAGTCGATTTGCATATTAGCCTTTTATTATATAGGATAGTACGTAATGAAATTATAGCTAACTGGATTGGAAAGTGTAATATCCGTGGACTTGGGAAAATACTTATGCTTTGGAAGCTAAATATATCAAGATAAAAAAGAAAAAAAAGTGCAAAAAAATTAATGGACATGGATGATAGTGGGGTGATTGCCTGGGGGTGTGTGTAAAGGGAGGGGAGAAGGGTGGGAGGATGGAGTACAGGGGGATAAATGGTGATAGAAGGAGACTTGACTTGGGGTGGTGAACACACAATACAGTATACAGATGATGTGTTGTGGAATTTTGCACCTGAAACCTGAGTAATTTTGTTAATCTTTGTCACACCAATACATTCAATAAAAGGAAAAAAAAATCAAGATAATCTAAATACTAGGTCATCTTTTTCATAATAGCACAAAATTCCTTAATATCCATTAAGTTCCTGTTACAGAAATATAAGTTTGACCTAGATATATGAGACAGATATGCTTGCAATTTGGGACAAAAGACAGGGGGACACCATGTCATGTGTGCATTACAGATTGAACTAATGAGTTATACTGAATTCACTCTGAAAATAGAAAAGAAATTAGGTATATTTTTATGGTGAGTGCTCTCATTTAATAAACTTTAAGAAAACAGTGGAGAAGGATATGAAAGTTTACGTTATTAAAATGGGAAAGTAGAACAATAACTGGAAAATGAAGAGTTTAGAAGGTCATGCTTTTAAGTTATGATTAGTAACAGATATATTTCACATTTAAGTAGCAAGTCAAATCCAAGAGTTCAAGAAATGTTATACAGTGGAGCCTTGACTTACGAGTTTAATTCGTTCCAAGACTGAGCTCGTTAAGGAGCTGGTTAAGGAGCTCGTTAACTCAAATTACTCTATCAACTCAATGCAAAAAATCAGCCGAGAGACAGCTGGTATCTCAAAACACTCGTTAGTCGGGACACTCGTAAGTCAAGGCCCCACTGTACAGCATTACTTTGAGTAAAAAGAAAGACATAATTTTTAAAAATATTAAAATATCCATTTTCAATCTAAGTATGTGATTAACTGGGGTGTGAAATAATCCTAATTCTGTTAAAGCTGGATATTATATACTATTAGTTCTTTCCATAATGGAAAGTAAAAAACAATTCATACGGGCCAATTTTACTATGTTGACTAAGTGTCCGTGAAAGACATTATTTCCTGTTTTGATAAATTCTTGTAATTGTTCTGATTTCTCTGTCTAATAGAAAACCATCCAAGCCAAAATAACTGAATAATTTTTTCAGTGCTGTTTCACTTGAAATACATAAAAATGTGAAACTTTATCCCAGATTCCCTTGTCCAGAAGGAATGTATTTGAAATTGTTTTGATATTGTTTGCTTATTCAGGCCTTTTGTCAATAGCATAGGATACAATTAAAAGTCATAGTAAAGAAACCATGTTTTAGGATTTGGACCAATAAAAAAATGTGAATTTTCAAATACCCTGCAGAAGATTGAATATATTAATTTTTGTCATGAGATTCCCATATTCCTCAAACGGTTATTGAATATTTCCAGCGGGTCTAGTATTATTACTGAACTAGAGGCCTGGTGCACGAAATTTGTGCATGGGTAGGGTCCCTAGTCCTGGTTGGCCATCAGGGCCAATTGGGGCCTTCCGGCTGCCTGCCCGGGCCTTTCTTCATTTCGCACCATCCCCTGGTGGTTAGGGTATGTCATAGCAAGAGGACGAACTCCCGGTCTCCTGCTGGAACTCCTGAGGGGACAATTTGCATATTAGACTTTTATATATATAGGTGATTTGAAAGAAGCAAAAGAATCAGATGAACTCTGGTCTCAGATGTTTTATTGTACAGATATGACAAACAGCCTAATAAGGTCTCTTGCCATTTGCTCAAGTTTTAGTAAAAACTGCACATATGCTCCCCCTTTCCTTGGTCCTGACCACACTATTTTCCATGTTCATGGGCTATGCATATATGTTCTTTAGCTAATCCCTTCACCTTCCTTTGTCTAGTTCCTTCCTCTCCCTCTCCAGTAGGTGTTATTATTTTGCCAATTTTATAGATGAAAATTGAGGCACAGAGAAGGTCAGTAATTTTCTCAAGAATACATAGCTATTAAGTATCAGAGCTTAGATTCTAACCCAAGCAATTTGCCTTCTGAGAATTTGCTCCTAACACTATATTCTGCTACCTCTCCAACTGTTACAGAGGAGATCAGTGTTTGTAATTCCATCTTTGTGATAAGTATACTGAGTTTTTGTAACAGTTTCTCATTATGACCATCAGTGGTGCTCATTAAGAACCAGTGAAATTGAGTTAATTTAGGAAATAGTACCTTTCCACTTTTAGTTGTAGGTCTCCCTAAGATTCACTTCCTAGACCAGTGGTTTTGAAAAGTGGATACACAGGATCAGTAGCATTAGCATTACCTGTGAACTGTTAGAAACACAGATTTTTCTGGCTTTACCCCAGAGCTACCTAATCAGAAACTCTGGAAGTGGGGCCCAGCTCTGTGTTTTAAAAGTCCTCTAGGTAATTCTGATAGTCCCTAAAGATTGAGAACCACTAATCTAGATGGGGGGTGGGGGGGGGGGGTGGAGAGTTATCCTGAACCTATAAATTCTCTTAATTACCTATCACTGTCATTTAGACAGGGAGAATATAGGAGGAATTTCAGATAAAATTGCATGTATTCTACCAATGGATTAAGAGAAGAAACCACATTTATCAGGAATAGACTGGTAATTATTTGAGGTATAAGCAGTGACCTCTTTAAATTTTAATCATCTCAAAGCATCCTAATGATCAAGAATCAGTGAAGTAGAAATGTCTATTTTATGGCTTTTTGAAGAAGTTGATGTTCCAAAATTGATTTTTGCAGTTTCATCAGAATTCAAAAAGAAAGATAGCTAAAAAGATATTCTGCCTGAACACTACTTTATTTTTGGTCTCTTTATATGCTGTATATGCACTGTAATCATTCTGATGTGATTCTAAAAGAGAAGATGATAAAGTTCATCTATTTAAGGATTATAATTGTTAAATTGTATTTTAGATTGATCAAGAAAGCTAAACTGTAAACATTATTTCTCAAGAGAAATGTCCCTGACTTGAAAGCAAAATCAGATACCTCATTACATACTTCAAATTTCCTTCTCAACATTTTCCATTTTTTTTGGTAATTATATATTTACTAGCCTGAGCCTATTTAAGCCTCATCTCCACACCCTATAAAATGGTGATAATCTTACCTTATCAGTTCTATTATCAAATGAGATAACACATATATGGGAAATTTGTAGTTGTTTCCAGAGTTTAATACTATTAATTGTTTAATACCACTAAAATACTTTTACCATGACAAAGTAAGCCTCGAGGGCAAGGATGGTATGTATTTTGTGCCATTGTGTTCCCTAGGACTTAGTAAGTACTCAGTAAATTTGCTGAATGGATGAGTTGATGGGTTGAATGATTTTAATATGTACACTATGGGATATGTACAGGGACAGAAAAAATTTTAGAGATAACTGAGCACCACACTTTGCATTTCTGGAGAAGGAGCCACTAGCACAAAATTATAAGATGGATGGCCTCTCTGACGAAAATTTATACTCAGATAATGATGACATAACATATTCTCCCAGTCTTATCTCTTCCTGCTTCCTCAAAACCCCTATTCTCTTACTTTACTCTCTGCTTCCTTAAAATGTCTTGGCACTATAGGTCTAAACTAAGTTGAAATCTAATTATATTTTAAAATAGAGCTGATTTTTGGCAGAAATCTGGATAGCTGATTCATGGTACTCTTCTAGGTATGAAATATATGCAAAGTAGTAAATTAACATTTGTCATCTTACGACAGTGAAGTTTTTGACATGACAGTAATCCTTAGCCATTTCATCAACACATCAAGCAGATGACGGCTATTTCTAAGCCAAGTGGAACTCCTGAGATGAGAGCAGAGGGAACAGTGGACTTACTCATCTGAGTCTGTCAGTAAAATTTGATTTTTGAGATTTTAGAATTTTAATAACAGAATTGAGTTCATAGAGGAGCAAGAGAGTCATTAAAATTCAAGGTCACAGAAGAGCAAGGGATAAATTGTGGTATAAAAAGTTTCAGATTAGGAGAGCTAAAGTATTTTATCCAGGTCCTTCTTCCAAAAAAACAAAACAAAACAAAAAACACCCACAAAACAAAAATAAAAAAGGGTGAGACAACTTAAGAAAACTACTCAAGGCATGATATCACATATACTCACAGTCACACATTTTCATAGTAATTCTATTATAAAAATTGCATGTGGAATAAGCATGAGAATACATAACTAAGAATATGAAATATTTTAATATGATATAGCAAGGCATTTAATACATTTCTGTTGATTTGAACAAGACCATTTGTACTCTATTCATCAGTATTTGGTTTAATTATTTGTAAGCATTTACATTGTCTCTGTAATCAGTCTAAGGTCAAGGAGTAGATCATAACAATTTTGTATTCCTATAGTGCCTTGAACTTAAGAGATACTCAATACATTTTTCAAGAATTGATGAGCTGATTTGGGTCATGCCACAGATACAATCCATTTAGTTTTTATTCTTTTACAAACATACAAATAAAGCAGCTTCTTAACATTAACATCTACACTAATAAAAGAGAAACATGGTAATTAGCGTACGACCGCTACCCTTTTCATTGGCTAATCAGTGAGTATATGCAAATTAACTGTCAGCCAAGATGGCGGCTGGCAGCCAGGCACTGAAGCGAGCAGGGAGGCTTGCTTGCT
>NW_005358650.1:5328948-5349470 GCF_000412655.1 Myotis brandtii
GCCCCCCGAGTGCACAAATTTTTGTGCACCGGGCCTCTAGTATGTTTATAAAAACCAACATTTTTTTAAGCTTAGGAATGAAATAAAATATTGATGAATCTGAAAGCAAGCTAATAGTAATATGATTCTTTTAGTAGTCAGTCAACTTAGGCCATATTAGGAGAAAAACATGATTTTGCTAACTTGTTTTAACCTGGTGGTTCTCATTTATATTCCACTCATGTAGGTATATATTGTAATCAAATTTCAGGTTGATAATTAATATTTTAAGTTTCAAAATGCCAGATTCCAATTCAGTAAAAAGTATTGTGAATGACATTTTCATTTATAGATAGCAATATTTCAGCTTAGAGCATTATGATGACACTTGCTCTAGTATAGGTGTGTGCATGTGTATGTGTATGTGTACATGCCAACCCAACTGCCCCCCTAATACAATCCAATGCAATGCAAACAGAAAGGCAAGATGATTTGCAAGAAAATTGCAGGAGAAGAGAGAATGAAGGAAAAGGATGAGAGGATAACAGAAAGTATGCAAATACTGTATAAATCTGTTAGAGGTGTAAATAGGAATGCCATTTTTGGTAGTTAAAAGAGATGAAGTGGGTAATGGCCTCAAGAGAGACTTGGAAAACACATCTTTATAAGGCCACAAACAAGAGAGAAAATGACAAGAGTAATTATTCAGTGAAACAAAGAGCCAAGTCATCCTCATTAGCATCTATAAAACGAAGCTCAAATGAAATCAAGCAATACAGAAACCCTCTACCCAAGAATATTGCAGAACTGAAACATGTTTTTAGGTTAACAGTCATGATTTTCCACACTAATAATTACTAAAATAGTCTCAGTATTCTACTCTGGGCATTAAAATATGTACAGAACTTATGTGGCATGAAATAAGGCTTTGTTGAAAATTAGAATAAGTATGCATTTACACATTGTGCTTGTGAGTTTGACAAAAATTTTATATATTTATACATGTGTATGCGTGTATGTATGCTACTCTTATTAGTAATGAGACAGAAGAATATTAATAATACAGTATATTAGAGAAAATGTCTATATTGAAACGTGTGTGCGTGTGTGTGTGTGTGTGTGTTTCACCTGGCTTTTAGCTTATTACTAAAGAAGTTGATTGAATTACTACATAATTTAATTACTCTAGTTATCAGTAAGGCAAATAAAAAAGTATATTTTGTAATCCTGAATAATTACAGACAATAAGTTATCATGTTCCCTCTAAATTAAACAAACTTAAAAACATAAAATGAACCAAAAATTATTAGTTCAGTCATCTATATGTGAGGCTTTAAAATTTAATGAAAATATGTAGAATTAATAGAAATAAGAAGCTTTTCAAATAGGCAGACCAACTTTGATCTCTTATATTTTAACAGTTATATATATGGTTTTTTTTAAACTTCTGTTTATGTCACATTTGTGCAAAGTTTGTACCCTCAAAGAAATGAACATGTTTTTTCGTACTCCAAAACATCTTCCTTTATTCATTTTTATTCATTCATTCATTAAGTGCTGGTGGTTTTTTTTAGCACTTGGTATTCTTTTTTTAGCAATTTCAAGCCCTCAAGCTATAGCTTAGCCACAGAAATATATTAAATCATCTCAAGGTTTTCTCTTTCTTTGGCTGGATAATTCTAGTTTCTTTTCTCTTCACATATCTCAAATTCAAGATGAGAAAGTTACTCTGATATTAGATAGTTGAGTGAAATATATTGCCCCCAAATCCAACCCTATCTGTCTTTATATCGAAAGCTTAATGTCAAACTTGAGACAGTTTTGAAGGTGAATGAAAGGACAGAAACTTTGAGTTTGATATTTGACATTTAAATATCATTTTGTGCCCTATAACATTGTGGGGATGCTTGATGAACTCAAAGAAATAGTGATAATACTAGTAAATAAAATGAATAACATGAGCTGAGGTAAAGCTAACCAGAAACAGTCTTATTGAGCTGCAGCAGATGCCAAAATCCGTAAGGAGTAAAATCTAGTCTCCATTAAAAAAGAAAATAACAAAGAGCTAGTAAAAGGTTAAGATAAAAAAAATCCGAAGTACAATGAGATGCAACTTACATAAGGGAAATCTTGGCATTTTTTCCTATTTAACACCTGAAAGAAAGGAAGAACACCAGGGATAACAGGAATCATTAGCTTCTGGTCTGGAATCAGGAATACCACGTAACAAGCATATTCTAAATCTGTGAAATTCCTACTGTGTGTCATTCCATTATTAATTATTATTTCATATTCTATGTTAACTAATCTACGTGGTATATCGTTTTGTAAGTGAATGTTTTGAATTTTTAAGTGAATGTGAACTTCCAAATTGCTTTTTGGAATTAAAAATGTGAATTTTAGCCTGGCCAGGGTGGCTCAATGGTTGAGTGTTAACCTATGGACCACGTCACGGTTCAATTTCTGGTCAGGGCAATGTGCCTGGGTGTAGGGCATGCAGAGGGCAGTGACACTCTCTCTCATCTTTGATTTTTCTATCTTCCTCTTCCTCTTTCTTCCTCTCTGAAATCAATAAAAATATATTTTAAAATGTGAATTTAAAATTAATGTTTCATTTGGTTACTGTTTTGAAAGTTATATACAGTAAAGTTCACTCATAGTTCTCTGAGTTTTGACAGATATTTTGAGTCAGGTGATCACTATCACAATCAAAATTCAGCAGTTTCTTCCATCCACAAAGTTTCCTTATGCTGCCCTTTTGTGGTCAAACTCTTCCTTTAGCCCCTGGCAACCAATGACCTGTATTTTGTCCCTATCATTTTGCCTTTTCCAGAATGTTATGTAAATGGAATCAGAGTGTGTGCAACTTGAGGGTGAGACTGGCACTTGTGTTTCAAGTGGTCAAGCAGTTCCTAAGAGCAGCGTGTTGGAATGTTTCTGGGTTTGTTTGCCACACTTCCATACACTTTATTGGGAAAGAAACAGCTAGCCCAAATGGATGCAGACAGCCCATTACTCATGGCACAGCTGGCTGTGTGAACTTCTCATCAGTTTCCTTTTCCCATAAGTCATGAGGGGAGGCTCTGTCCCCAGCTTCTAAGATTGTCTGCTGTATAAACATCCTTAGAAGATAGTCCAAAATTTGTAGTAATGCCATGGACAGAAGCCTTCTAACATTGTGATGTGTCATATACAAAATTATGTAACAGCTCCAGTTCTTTCCTCTTCAAGATGTCCACAGAACTCTCTATTTACATTTCCCCCCATTTATTCCAGGAATGTAGGGGGAGGGGTTTCTCTTGGAGTTTCAGCCATTCTTGCTACTGACCAGTTCCATTTGACTGGGGTTACAGTTGGGATAATGGGTGAGAGAAAAGCCAGAGGGAAAACACCAAGATATTCCCCCAGCACTTTTGGGACCGTCAATTGCCTTTTCCTCTTTCATTTTGGGGTTCTCAGTACCTTCCTCATTGGTGCAGCCCTGCTGATCTGTGACTGCAGCCACTTTCAGGAACAGATGGGCTAGGACAGAAGAATGAGGGAAGAGGGAGGTGATCTCTCTCCACTCTCTGGTTTATAATCTAGGCACATTTTCTTGGTCTTCTGCCTAGATTATAGGTTTTCCTTTCCTACCTACCATTGCTTCTGTGAGTTTTCCTTTGGATCAAAGTCAGGAGACAATAGAGAAAAAATCACCAGGAAACTCACTGTTGCTATGTGTGTGTTTTTTTGTTTTTGTTTTTTTGCATCTCCTCTCTAGTCTGCCTGCCATTTTTGACTTTTTAGTTTTCTCTGGTAATTAATTGGTTTTTATATTTTGTCCAGCATTTTAGTTGTAATCAGTAGGAGAGATTGATGGTAGTGGGATTACTGAATTTTGTTTGTTACTGAATTTACCACTCAAATTACTTTTTAAGTGATTTATATATATATTTTATTTTGAAAGATTCTAAGGAATTCTTTGTAGGTTCTTTTTTTTTTTGTTAGTTTGTTTTATAGTGTAAATTATTTCAAACATGAAAAAATACAGAGAATGAAATAATAAATATCCATATCCAAACTCAACCCCCCCTCCCCCCGCAACCCCAACAATTACTATGCTTGAAGTTTTTTAGAAATAACAATTGAAACAATAGGGATAAACTTGAAGCCCTCCTAGATTCTATTCCTCTTTCCTAGTCCTGGTGTTACCTGCTTCTCTAATTTATTTTCCTTTTTTGGGGGGAGGGAAGGTATTGTATAAATGTACTATGCTGTTTGTACCGGCCACATACAATATTTTTTATATGTTTTGTATCTGTTGCATGTTTTTCAATTTTCATAGAACTTTATCATGTTGCCACTTGATTTTTGTGCTTAACATTTTTAAAAAGTATTTTTGCTTATATTGATAATGTTACTCTGGTTCATTTATTTCAACTGGTTTTACTTCTTAGATCAGTTTAAATTTTATGGATCTAACAGTTCCTACATCTTCCAGTTACTGAATATTTTGACTTTTTTTCTCTTACTTTTTACTAACACAAGCAATGCATAAAGAGCATTCTGTGTAGCTGTGAGATATGTGTGTGAGTTCCTCCTGTTGTTTGTACTGGAAGTGGAGTAGCAGGATGAAAGGGTGTGCTCATCCCTAGTTCTGTTAGATGTTGCTGAGTGTTTGTGCTAATTTATATTCCTATCCATAGGGCAAAAGAGTTTTCATTTCCCTGTATCTTTACCATGCATACTATTTTTGCCATTCTGACAGAGTTTCAGTTGTATCCCCATGATTACCAGAGAAATTCCATCTTTTCCTGTATGTATTGGCTCTCCTGGTTTTCACTTCTATGAATTGTATATTTGCTCTTTCAAGCTGGGATCTTGGATCTATTTTTAGTTCCTTTTGCTAAGTAAGAGGAAACCCTTTGCCATCACTTCTGATTCTAGACATATAACACGCAGAAGCACAGCAGGCTTTGCAGCATCAGCTCTACTTATTGCTTTGTGTCTCTGTTTTTTCAGCGTATTTACATGTTTTGTTTTTGAGTTCAGCACAGCCTTTTTGATGATTTCTTTTTATCTGTCATTGCTATGTGTTTGAGGCAGAGGTGGTGTCTCAAGGTATGAATTCACTGATCTTGATGCTTTATTTTTCACTAAGATGACAAAAAAATAAATTATATGTAAGTTGATTTTAGACTTTATCTAAATTGGCTTGGGATAAAAACACAAACATAAAATTGATAAATTTGCATTAAAATGTAAAACTTCTGTATATCAAAAAATCATCATAAACAGAATTTAAAATTATTTGCAATAGATATGACAGGTATTTATTTAATATGTAGAGTAAATTTATTCTAAGAAAAGACAAACTCACTCTCTAGTAGAAAAATGGGCAAAGAAAAAAATAATCCATGAAAGAAAAACATATATAAAACATGAAATATTTAACCCAAACATTCAAAAAATAGAAATTAAAAAACAATTACACTCTGTCTTTTCCTATCAAATTGACAAGTAATGGGACATGCTAAATGCCATTGCTCATGGAGAGATGAAGGAATGAGAACTTTCTTTTCTGCTGATGAAAATGTAAATGACCACAACTCTTCTGGATGACAGTTGGACATTATGTACCCAGTACTGTGCTGTGCACAGCCTATTTACATTAAAGACTTCCTCTGTCTCACCACATTATAAGGGCTCAGTAGACACATGGCTAGTGGTTGCATATTGCATACAACAGATATAGAACATTTCCATAATCACAGAATTTTTTATTGGCTATCACTCATTTCAAAATATTTATATCCTTTTCCCCAATAACCCTACTTCCAGGAATGTGTTAAGTGTGGGAATCTTTTTTTTTTAAAATATATTTTATTGATTTTCCACAGAGAGGAAGGGAGAAGGATAGAGAGCTGGAAACATCGATGAGAGAGAAACATCGATCAGCTGCCTCCTGCGCACCCCCCACAGGGCATATGCCCGCAACCAAGGCACACGCCCTCGACCGGAATCGAACCCGGGACCCCTGAGTCCGCAGGCTGATGCTCCATCCACTGAGCCAAACCGGCCAGGGCAAGTGTGGGAATCTTCACCAAAGCATTGAAAACAATAGTAAAAATTTGTAAATAATCCAATGTCTACAAAAAGGAACAGATAAGTTATTATAAATTCACTTAATAGAATGTTATACAGCTGATTGAAATATGTTTGCATTAGTTAATGTCATGGTAATAGGCTTATAGCATGCTGTCAACTGAACAGTCAGGCCATAAAACATTATTTACAGCATGATTATAAATTTACTTTAAAATGTTTAAAAATGTATATGGCAAAGTATGGTAGTGTTGGCATATTTTTGCAACATTTTATATCATATACACACATCTTTTATAGTCACAAAAAATGAAAAATCAAAGTCACATTGGTTTGGGATCTGTCTGGTTTTGAAGCTCCTAAAGCAGCGGTTCTCAACCTGTGGGTCGTGACCATCAGAAAACACATATAGCATATCAGATATTTACATTATGATTCATAACAGTAGCAAAATTACAGTTATGAAGTAGCAACAAAAATAATTTTATGGTTGGGGGTCACCACAACATGAGGAACTGTATTAAAGGGTTGCGGCATTAGGAAGGTTGAGAACCACTGTCTAAAGTAATTAGCATTGTGGTCATTTTAGGTGCTTAGTTTTATTTGAAATTTTGTGTATATACTTAAGTATCATCCTATATCATAAAACCCTAATATGCAAATTGACCTAACGGCAGAACGACAGGCAGAATGACCGGTTGCTATGATGCACACTGACTACCAGGGAGCAGACGCTCAACGCAAGAGCTGCCCCCTGGTGGTCAGTGTGCTCCTATAGGGAGAGCACCACTTAGCCAGAAGCCGAGCTCACGGCTGGTGAGTGCAGCAGCAGTGGTGGGAGCCTCTCCTGCCTCCGCTGCAGGCAGGCAGTAAGGAGCAAGGGGTCCCAGACTGCGAGAGCCCCAGACTGTGAGAGGGATCCCGGACTGCAAAAGGGTGCAGGCCAGACTGAGGGACCCCTCCCCCACTCCAGTGCATGAATTTCATGCACCGGGCCTCTAGTATTGCATATGTATGAGTGGGGTGTGTGTGTGTGTGTGTTTGTGTAGGCCTGGTAGAAAATGGAATTCAATCCGCATGGTTTAAATGAGATTTTTAAAAAAATATATTTTATTAATTTTTTTACAGAGAAGAAGGGAAAGGGATAGAGAGTTAGAAACATCATTGAAAGAGAAACATCAATCAGCTGCCTCCTGCACGCCCCCTACTGGGGATGTGCCTGCAACCAAGGTAGATGCCCTTGACCGGAATCGAACCTGGGACCCTTCAGTCTGCAGGCTGATGCTCTATTCACTGAGCCAAACCAGTTAGGGCAAGGGATATTTTTTTAAAAGGAACTACTAGCCTGGCCAGCATGGCTCAGTGGTTGAGCATCGACCTATGAACCAGGAGGTCATGGTTCGATTCCCAGTCAGGGTACATGCCCGGGTTGTGGGCTTGAGCCCAGTGTGGGGTGTGCAGGAGGCAGCCGATCTATGATTCTCTCTCATCATTGATGTTGCTATCTCTTTCCCTCACCCTTTCTTTCTGAAATCAATAAAAATATGTATTTTTAAAAAGGAACTGCTAATAGTAGCATGGGTAGGATTAAGGGAGTAAACTAGGGGTGGTTCATTTCCAAGAAACTGCACAGTGAGCAGTCTTACTGTTCCTAGCAATAACGGGGTGGAAGGCAGCAGTAGTTACCAGAGCCCAGTGTGTGCTGGTGCTTTACAGGTGGAGCTTCCCAGCTGAAGCTTTGATCCGAGGAGATGTTGCAACTATGGAGGGAAAGGAACATCCCGATGTCTTTGCTTCTACCCTTGAATCTCTTACTGGAATCTAATGGGAAGTCCATCAGTTCTCCTCAAAGTGACCTCTGAGGAGTCAGCTTCCTGAGGCACAGAGCAGAGCAGAATAGGTCAGAGAATACAAGAGGTTGGAGGGGAGGCAGGTTGGCAAATGGAGAATAACTGTGTGTGTGTGTGTGTGTGTGTGTGTGTGTGTGTGTGTGTATTCATTCATATCTACTAATATGATACATATATATGTAGTTGGTATTATATTTACATGAGGTGTGATACATATATCTCTTTGTGGGAGATTCCAGCATTTGTATGTATTCTCACAAGCATAGCCACATTTACAAGATGCTTAAGTTCTAATAATTAGAGAATACTGCTAAACTGGTTAGAAAATAATTCTGGTCTAGACAGGAGACTTCACACGTGTTCTTTCACAAAAATGAAAGCATAGCAAACAGAATTTAAATAACCCTTCAGTTGAAATTCCTTAAAAGCAAAAGCTATGTCTTTCTGCCTTCTTATACTTACTAAACTTTTGTGCATTGTAGCATGTCTAAGAAATGTCAGTCATTACAAGAATTAGTGAATCAGTTATTCCATCTTAACTAAATATCTTTTTTCCTCAACCAGAGTATAACTTAAGACAAATTCATGTTTTTAGGGAGACCACTTTTAGCACAATTACCTGAATGAAAAACATACTGTAAATACTTTGAAATTATTCTCGTTTTTAACCGGTATCCATTCAGATGTACTCTAAGATCACCTCATGGCTTTGTTTTATAATTTTTTTGGTTAATCCTTACCCAAGGATATTTTTTCCATTGATTTCCAGAGAGAGTGAAAGAGAGGGGGAGAGACATAGAGGGATTGGTTGCCTCCAGCATGCAATCCGGCCAGGGCCAGGGATTGAGCCTGCAACCCAGGTATGTGTCCTTGACCAGAGTTGAACCTGGGACCCTTCAGTTCCTGGGTTGACACTCTAACCACTGAACCAAATCAGCTAGGGCTGTTTAATAATTTTTTTAAAATATTTTTTTTTATTGATTTCAGAAAGAAAGAGGGAGAGAGAGATAGAAACATCAGTGATAAGAGGGAATCATTGAATCATTGATCAGCTGCCTCCTGGATGCCCCCCCATTGGGGATCGAGCCCACAACCTGGGCATGTGCCCTGACTGGGAATAGAACCATGACCACCTGGTTCATAGGTCGATGCTCAACCACAGAGCCACACTGGCTGGGCTGTTTAATAATGTCTTACAAAGCTACTTACATGCTCGTCATGAGAGCCTTGTGAGACAGGTACTAGGGAATTAAGATCATTTCATAAATGATAACTTTGATTCTTGGGAAGGTTCAAAAATTTTTCTTTTTCTTTCTACTCTTCCATAATGAGATAATGAAATGAAGAAAGCTGTGAGAGTTATCACTGAGCCATAAGCAAGATATTGCTTTTTATATTTACTATGTACCTATGATGAAAAGCAGTTCTCCTAGACTTTTTTGTTGTTTTTTGTTTGTTTGTTTTATTTTGTTTTGTTTATAGACATAGGGAAGAGAATTATTATTTACTTATGATTCTTAAATGAGGAAAAAGTTGTAATCTACCTACTTTTATTTTACTTTGCAGTACAAATGTCCCCTGAAATTAGACTAAATAGTTATTTCCAAACTTTACCATTTTTCTCAAGCTCAAACTGTTTGCAGTTTGTTCAGTCTTAGCAGTTGATCTTGCTTCTTTCTTCTACTAAGAGCCTGGAGAAGAAACTCCTGTGCACTACTACCAACAATTATTTTCACCTGTTCTACCCTCCGACTTTCCCTCTTGTCTCAGCTCTTACTCACTCGCCTCACCTGTTCTTAGATTTTTCATTTTCTCTGATTAACTCATTGTTATGCACTGCACGTTTGTGGCCCAGTGGGATGCTATTAAGAGGAGGGGCCTTTGGGAGGTAACTTGGTTCAGATGAGGTCATGAGGGTGGAGCCTATAAGGTGGGATTTGCGTCCTTACAAAACGGGAAGGCGCACTCTCTGCCATGTGAGGAAGGGTAAGAAGGCACTTGTCTCCAAACTGGGTTCTCACCAGATACTGGCCGTTGAATCTGCTGGCACCTGCAGATCTGAGGTACACATACTTGTTTTTTAAGTCACCTAGTCCATGGTATGTAGTTATAGCAGTTCCAATGAATATAAGTATCAACCTATTCCATCTCTTTTCACCTTCCTTGGGCCTTCGATATGTCAATTTTCTCTAGTTCTAGAAAATACGTTTCTTTTCCCCCTACAGTCTTTCTTCAGCCACTCCTTCCTTATCCTAAATAATGGCCAAAGCTTTCATTAACAGTCTTCCCCTTCAGTTTTTTAAATAGCTCATGTCTTTCCTTTTTTTATAAAGTAGCATCATTTATCTGTCGTATTGTGTCAATTTTTCTCATCAACTACTCATTTGAAACTCACCAAAAAAGACTGCTATTCTATCCTGAATACCTTACTGAAATTGAACTCTCCAGTGTCTGAGATGACTTATTACTAGCTTCATGACCTCTTCTCAGTCCTCAGCCTATTTGAAACCTCTGCTACTTTTAGAAACTTCTGACTACTTTTTTATAGAAACTACCTTCTCCTTTGCTTTTGGCTTCTTTCAGGGTGCAGTCCTCTGTTGGTTCTTGTGTCAGTTATGTATTTCTGTGCAATACACCACCTAAAAACTTAGTGTCTTACAACAGGGGTCGATTTCTTGTGATTCTGTGGCTCTGCTGATTTGGCCTGGGCTCACTCATGTGTTTGCACTCAGCTGACAAGTTAAGGGGTGGGCTCCACTGAGACAGCTGAAAGGGCTGGTTTTAATGCCAGGCTTCTTCACATCTTCATGCTCTTAATGTAGTGTCTAAGCTGGTGAAGACAAACTTCAAGACCTTGAGGTCTGGACTTTATAACTTGCACATTACTGCATCTGCCACAATCTATTGGTCACCCACACTTGGATAGGAAAAGTGTGGGTATTAAACAGTCTGCCATAGTTCCTAATGTTGGAAAACATACTGTTTTCTTTTTCTTTTTTAAATTGATTTCAGAGAGGGAGAGGGAGAGATAGAAACACCAATGATGAAAGAGAATCATGGATTGGCTGCCTCCTGCATGCCCCACACTGTAACCCAGGCATGTACCCTGACTGGGAATGCAACTGTGACCTCCTGGTTCATAAGTCGATGCTCAACCACTGAGCCATGCTGGCTGGGCTGTTGTCTATTTTGACTCTCCACTTCTGTTCCTCTTTAAATGTTTTGTGCTCCCATTTTCTTACCAGTCTCATAAGCTTTTGACCAATAATTATATTTGTCTCCAAGGATCAACACCTGGATTTGGGTGTCCCAAATTAAAAGATAATAAAACAGTATTTATCTTCATTCTTGACCCCACACTTTCACTTCTCTTCCTGAGTTTGTCCTGATCCATGACATTGCATTATCATCTGTGCTGTTATGCAAACTAAATTTTGGGGGTATATTTTCTCTTCTCCAGGGTCCAGTTGCTCATGTAGTTATGCTGACTATAAATCTTAAACCTTTGCCACTCTCATTTTATATACCAAGCTCTGTTCTTCAGATTTCTGTATCTTTACTTGACTCTCATTGTAATGCTTTTGAATTTTGAACATTTCTTTCTTGACACAAATAATATGAAATTACTTTGAAAAACGAGAAGTATGAATATGCAAAAATACAAAAGAAATTAATCATTCTCTTCTGTATCCTTGATACTTAGTTCATAGTGCTCATATAACACATTCTATAATGTATTTGTCCATTGTGAATGTGTCTGTGACTGTGAGCTTGAATGTAGAGATCATATGCTAATATATTTGAATCAAGTAATGCTTGCTAAAATGCTTAGCAGATGAGGTTAGTGGAGATAATGATTACACCAAAGATAATGTTCACATAAACCAATACAACTTGGCTGGGTTCACAATTAAATGAAGAGAGGATGGTTATGGAGAATTGGGGAATTGCTTATTTAGGTGGCTTTTCATAGCAAGGGTAGGATACATCACTTTCGTTGATTGATAAGTTTGATACGTGCCCATTAAAATTTTGTTTACCTATCTTGAGACTAAATTTGCAACTCCACTACTAATTTAGTCCCTTTCCAATCCCCCTGCCTTTCTAATTTGTTTCTAAGTAAAAGCTTTTATTTTTAAAACAGTCACTTTTCTTCATGTACTATGGTGACCAAAAAGTCTTTCCTAAGGTCGCTTTCTTTGACACCCGGTGGTGTTGCTTGTGATGACACTGTGATCAGCAGGAGGCCTAGAACTTGATATTGGAGAGGATTGTTCAATGAGAAACATACTAGTATTTGTCTTGATAGGAAACTAAATGAATGTAGAGGTGCAGATGAAAATAAATGCTAACTAATTTTCTTCTTCTTTTTTTTTTGCTTTTGCCAAAATGGAAAAAGAATTCAATAAGGATAAATGCTAGAAAAGTCGAAAAGTCTATGAGAATATGATGAATAATGAAGTAAAGAAAAATAAGAAACTCCACAGTCTCACTTGACAGACTTAAAATGGTAGAAGTGGGGACATTAGAAGTAAAGACTGTCTTTACATACTTAAATTGTGATCCTCACAGTGCTGAGAACCTGAAGTGATGGATCTGAAGTGCATTTTCCCCGTTTAGTGTTATCTTTGTTTTTAAAGTAATCTTTCTAAATACTGATTTTTTTTTAGCTGCTTGGTCAATAAATTTATTACTTCTTTATCTGAAAAATATTCATAGAAAATTGTGGCTTGCCTTGGTCTGTGGCTCAGTGTTTCGAGCAGTGGTTCTCAACCTTGGCTGCACATTAGAATCACCTGTGAATCTTTTTAAAATCCTGATGGATGAGGCCCAGAAATCAGGATTTTAAAAAGATTCCCAGGTGATTCTAATGTGCAGCCAAGGTTGAGAACGACTGGTTTAGAGCATTGGCCTGTGCACTGAAGGGTTTCAGGTTCTATCCCCAGCCCAGGTCCAGGTGCATGCGGGAGGCAACCAATCCATGTGTCTCTCTCACATCGAAGTTTCTCTCGCCCCGTCTGATAATCACCATAGTGCTGCCTGTGGCTATGAGTTTTTTATTTTTATTTTGCTTAATCCCTTCACCTTTTCTACTCAACTCCCCAGCACCCCTCCCTTCTGACAGCCGTCAGTCTGTTTTCTGTATCTGTGAGTCTGTTTCTATTTTATTTTTGTTGTTTTTCATCATCATTTATTCCCTCTGTGCCCTCTTCCATCTCCACCCATCCTCCTCCACTCGTGCAATCACCACACTAATGTCCATGCTCATGAGTTCTCTCTCTTTTTTGATCAATACCTCCACCCTTCCCACCTCCAACCCCTCATGCCCAGCTTATTTTGTTCATTAGATTCCCCAGGTAGGTGAAATTATATGGTATTTGTCTCTCTCTTACTGACTTATTTTACTTAGCATATATCCATTCTTGGTGTTGCAAAAGGTGTTTCTCTCTCTCTCTCTCTCTCTCTCTCTCTCTTTTTAAACTGCTGAGTAAAATTCCATTGTATAAATGTACCACAGCTTTTTTTATCCATTTATTTACTGATGGGTACTTGGGCTGCTTCCAAATCTTGGCTACCCTATATAATAAAAGAGAAACATGTAAATTGACCGTCCCTTAGCTATGCTCACCAGCCAACCAGGAGTGAATATGCAAATTAACCCGACAAAGATGACAGGTTAATTTGCATACACAGGCGCCAGGTGGAGAGCAGAGTGGGAGAGCCAACAGCTTGGGGGGACATGGCTCCCTCAGTCACTCCCCCAAGCTGCCTGGTGGAGAGCTGAGCAGTAGAGCCGGAGGGTTGGGGGGAGTGGCAGAGTGGGAGGCCGTGAGACAGAGACAGAGCAGGAAGGGAAAACCAAGAGCACGGGGAGCACCAGGAATTCTGGGAATAGTAGTTCTGGTAGCAGCCCCAGGACCAGATCAATACCCAGAGTGCGGGGAGCACCAGGAATGCTGGGAATCACAGTTCTGGTGGCAGACGGATTTCCTAGACACTAGAGCAGCCGTGGGCAAACTACGGCCCGCGGGCCGGATCCGGCCCGTTTGAAATGAATAAAACTAAAAAAAAAAGACCGTACCCTTTTATGTAATGATGTTTACTTTGAATTTATATTAGTTCACACAAACACTCCATCCATGCTTTTGTTCCGGCCTTCCAGTCCAGTTTAAGAACCCATTGTGGCCCTCGAGTCAAAAAGTTTGCCCACCCCTGCACTAGAGCAAAGTGAGCCTGGAGCAAGTTACTATTGCAGTGGGGGATGAAAGGAAAGCAAATGTGAAAGACATAAATAAAAGAGTGTCTAGGAAAAATTAAAGGGAAGATATCCTAAAACTTCCAGGAAATCTCCACCAATGAAGCAAAGAAAAAATAATGCCTCTATTATTCTGTGAGCAACAAACCAAACTGGGTTGGGGTCTCAGACAATTCACTCATATGATTGCAAAGACCAACAGAAACGGATTGGAGAGGGCTCCTCTTAGGGCTCTCAGATTGGAGAGGGTGCAGGTCTGGCTGAGAGACCCACCCCAGTGCAGGAGTCTTCGTGCACCGGGCCCCTAGTTATAAATAAAATACAATGAACATAGAGGTTGCATATATTCTTTCTAATTAGTGTTATATTCCCAGAAGTAGAATCATTGGATCATTATGCAGTTCTGTTTTTTATTTTTTTGAGGAAACTTCATACTGCTTTCCATAGTGGCTGCATCAATCTGCATTCCCACCAGCAGTGCACAAGGGTTCCCTTTTCTCCACATCCTCAATAATGCTTTTTTTTGTTGTTGATTTATTGATGATAGCCATTGTGACAGATGTGAAATGATATCATTGTGGTTTTAAATTTGCATTTCTCTGATGATTATTGATGTTGAGCATCTTTTCATGTCTATTGGCCATCTGTATGTCTTCTTTGGAAAAGTGTCTATTTCAGATCCTTTGTCCATTTTTTAATTGGATTGTATTTTGATATTGATTTGTATGAGTTCGTTATAAATTTTGGGTATTAACCCCTTATCAGATGTATCATTGGCGAATATGTTCTCCCATTCATTGGGTTTTCTTTTCATTTTGTTGATGGTTTCCTTTGCTGTGCAGAAACTTTTTAGTTTAATGTAGTCTCATTTGTGTCTTTTTTGTTTGTTTGTTTTCTTTGCCCAAGGAAATATATCAGAAAAATTACGAGAGAGCCCTTTTCTAGGTGTCCTTTTTCACTCTGTTTAAGGCCTGAGTTTTAGTAAGTGTGTATGGTACCAGGTGAGTGCATGATTTATCAGGGTGATCACTTCATAAGGTGTACAAACATCTAATCACCGTTGTATACCTGAAAACCTGAAACTAATCTAAAATATATTTTTGATAGATAATGACATAGCTTGTTATCATCAAGATAATCCTGGAGGAAAAAATTCTAACAGTGCCGCAACTTCCTAAAAATATTTAAACATTTATTTCTTTTGGAATTGGCTGCAAAGTAACTTTCCAACTAACATAAAATGGGTATTATTTCTGTGCAGTCAAATAATTTTTTACCAAGTTTGACCAGTTACCACATCTACCAGATTTCAGTATAAATAATTGACTTTATAAAAAAACAAATCTACTTATGTAGGCTGACATTGGAAATTATCTTAATTTCTCAAACCATTTTTTAAAGTGGATTTCCAAACTTGTTTTGAGCAAGATCAATATTTGTGGAATAAGTTTGCTTTGAAATTGTGCTTTAAAAAATCAGTAATATTAATTGATGGTCATATGTAATATAGCACAAATTTAGTCCTTTAATTTGTTCTCTACCATAATTGTAGATATAAGGTAAAAATTTATATATATAAATATAAATATTCCATAGACCAACTTAAAAGAGAAATGAGCCAGTGTTTTTTTACTCTTACATAATAAAAAGAGAGATAGTCCATCGAATTATTAATTTTTGAGATCAAGGGAGGAAGTAATCGGTAGTTTTAAAATGTTCTTTAGATTATAATTTTCTTCTTTATAATTTGGAGGGCTTTTGTATCACTAAATTTAGCTTGCTGGAAAACTTTCTTGGGTAGAGAACTTGATATGTGAGAAAGATTATTATTTAGTTATTATATCCCTCTGTGAATTTTTGGCTTATAATTTATTTCCTCACTCTTCTTTTTGCCTTTATGTTTATGCAGCCAGGAGTTCAAAGTAAAAATGGCATTCTCACATTTGTGAGCACTCTGAGAAATCTTGGCTTTCAGCCACTTTGCCAACAAAAAGCCTTCTTACTGATGAACTGACTCCTTTTGTTTGTTTATCTTGTATAACTGTGGTGAATTAATTGCCTCAAGAGTTTTGACATTTTCTTCCTGTCTTGATTTAGTACCAGGATGTGTTAAAATGATTCTTTGATTTGGTACTACTCTGAGTGAAATGAAGTTTTTATTACTCTCAAAGCATAAAAACCATCATGTTCTTGGTATACCGGTAACCAGGAATTAAGGAACCATTTTACCTTTATTCCCCTTAAATTCAAATTATTTTAAGTGTTTTGCTTCACATTGTAAGCAGAATAATTCTAGTGTAGTTACTTTACATATCTGTTATCACAAGTGCCAAAATATTTCACACCTACCTCATGATTAGATTCAGAGAGATAAATGACTTACTTTTGCTGTACTCAGTGCTAGCCTATTAGGATTTTTATTAATAAACTTAGATTTTTTAGCAGGCTTGCAGGAACAATGTAAAATTTAAATTTTGACTAAGTATAGGCCTTTTAAGTTTTCTTTGACTTGCTTAAGAGTGATGTCAGGGGCTGTAATGTTAGACTCTGTTGTGGAATCTTCCTAGATCTTTTAATCTTGAAAACAAGGAATTTATATTCAGATACAATTTATCTGAGGAGATATGGTTTGATACAAAATGCCTAGTATATATTTAAATATATTTAAACTAGTGTCCCGGTGCACAGATTCATGCACATTGAAAGGAAATTAATTAGAAGAAATATTTTAATATCACTATTCGCATCTTGCTAATGAAAAGAAAATAAGATCCTACTGAGTCTCCTATCTACCTACTACAGGACTTCTGTGAGGATCAAATGAGATGAGGCATGGGAAAATGCTTCACAAACATTTGGTTAAACTGTAAAATGTTTGCACCTGGCTATAAAGCAAGTTGGGTTCCTGGGTTGGAGAAACTCCAAGGAGGCTAGTTGCTAGGGAGAAGAAGCTAGGTGTTGCTACGTGATGCCATTACTTGGCGCCCACAGCCACTGTTTTCAGGCTGGGCTGAGTTATGAACTGCATTTTGCGCCATGGGGTCTTGGCAGCATTGGCTGACATTTGGTGGGGTGTTGCTCTGGGGTGGTGGCAGGGCCTATGTCCCACCTGGGGAAAGCCAAATGTTGGTTTGTCAGTGCCAGGTCTGTGGTGCCATTTATTTTTAAACTAGAGGCCCAGCGCATGAAATTCATACACGGGTAGGGTCCCTAGGCCTGGCCTGTGATCAGAGCCAATCTTCTCCAGCTGCTGGCAGCCGGCCCTTCTCCCCTTCCCCCCGCCACTGCTGCTAGTCACCCTCTGTGTGTGGAGCGACTGGCGGGGCGATCGGGTCCCTAGCACCACCCGTGTCCACCGCCACCACCCTAGTTCCTGGTTTCCCATCCGCCAATCAGAGCCTGCTGGCTTGGGGGAGGGACCGAAGATTGGCTGTTTCCTCCTGCCTGCCAGCCCCACCACCACCAGTTGCCCTCTGTGTGGGGCGACCTGCGGGGTGATCGGGGCCCCAGCGCCACCTGCATCTGCTGCCACCCATTCCTGGTTCCCTGTTCCCCATTGGGCAATTGGGCCCTGTGGGCTGGGGGCAGCTCCTGCATTGAGCATCTGCCCCCTGGTGGTCAGTGCGCATCATAACCTACTGGTCATTCCGCTGACCGGTTGTTCCGCCATCTGGTCGATTTGCATATTACGCTTTTATATATATAGATGGCCAGTGCACATCATGGCAGCTCGTGCATTGAGCGTCTGCCCCCTGGTGGTCAGTGCACATTGTAGCTACAGTGCATGTTGTAGCTACAGGTCAGACAGGTTAGCCTTTTATATGTATAGATAAATTGTCAAGTAATTTAAGAAATTTTAACTCAAAACTGGAATTTATTTTTTATTTTTAGTATTCTATCATTTATTAAGTTGTGATTTGCTAAAAGCATAGTTGAGATATTTTTAATATGCTGAATACAGTGTATATTAGAATATTCTCCTAAAAATAAGCTCTCTTATTGGCCAATTTGTCCTTACCTGCTAGTTTTTAGTTTATAATTAAAGATTGTCAGTATTTCTCTTGATATATTATAAAATTACCAAAGTTTTATGATAAACACCATATATCTCATCTTGTAAAGTAGGTAATGTTTACTAAACTATAAGTCTCATACAAATAAGATTAATTGAAATGCAAATGATTAGTTTCCTTTGATTTGGTAGGTATTTGTGAAACATGACCTTGTAAAATATGTGCATTTTTTCTAAATGTTGTCTTTTTGTTATGTCTCTGTAAGAAGTATAATCCAACAGATATTTATTTAATACCAACTATGTACTAGTATGTGTCAGACATTGCAAGGCAGACAAAGCCCCTATAAGTGTGCAGCTTACCTTTTAGAAGGAGTAGATATAGGAAGGTAAATAAATGTAAAGATGATTGTAAGTTAATATTTCTATAAAGGAAACATGGGAAGTGATGATGTCCTTGGGCTCAGGAGTTTATGCAGCTTCCCTGTGGCTCCACTTGGGCACTGTACCTACAGTGTAGTTTGTAGCAGCCAAAATGTGTGCTCATGTGTAGTTTAGCATCCCCTTCAAGGTCTCCAGGGGTTCAGATTCTCTGTCTCAGCAACCCTAAGTCCACTTCCATGGCCTGCCCAAATCTCTTATCTTCTCAAGGGTAGACCATTTGAAGGATAGCTAATAGGTGGCTGTTGTTGGGACATGTGGATGCAGTTTGGATATGCAAGATGGGATGTCTACAGGCAAATACCTGCTAGGCTTTTGAGGAATAAAGTTGAATCATGAGTGGGAAGGAAAGAGGTCAGGCTTGGAGTGTGAGTCCTGGAGCAGACTTTTCCTATATTGCCATGTTCAAGTGCAGACCTCTTGGGAAATGAATAATGGACTTCCCAGGTTGTTAGGGAGGTACATTTTGTCAAAGTGATGGGATAGAACATGTTATATTTAATAGTTTGTTTACTTGATGTATAACTTTTACATATTTAGTTATGGGATACTTGGCCTCACCAGTGTTAATGACATAATATAGAAATAATAGAGGCCCAGTGCATGAAATTCATGCACGGGGTGGAGTGTCCCTCAGCCCAGCCTGCACCCTCTCTAATCTGGGACTGCTGGCTCCCAACCCCTCCCCTGCCTGCCTGCCCACCTGATTGCCCCTAACCGCTTCTGCCTGCCAGCCTGGTCACCTCCAACTGCCCTTCCATGCCAGCCTGGTTGCCCCCAACTGCCCTCCCCTGCTGGCCTGGTCACCCCTAACTGCCCTCCCCTGCTGGCTTGGTCACCCCTAACTGCCCTCCCCTGCCGGCTATCTTGTGGTGCCCATCTTGTGACCACATGGGGGTGGCCATCTTTGACTATATGGGGGCAGCCATCTTGTACGAGGGCGTCAATTTGCATATTGCCTCTTTATTATATAGGATAGTACTACCTTTTGAATTCCATTTTAGATAGGATGGTCAGATAAAATTGTATCTCTTCTGAGGAGATACAATTTGAGTCAAAGACCTGGAGCATGAAAATGGCACCTATGCAAGAAATTACAGAGAGAAACAAATTCTAGGTAGAGTGACTTTATAGTACAAATGTACAAAAGTTCAACATCAACAATAACTGAAGCCTTAGTCTGTATAAAGAATGAAAAGATCCCTTCAAAGGGAGTGTGGAGCAAGATAAGGAAAGAGATCTGTAGGAATGAAATTATGCCCTAGCATGTTATGGAATAGTGTTTGCATTTTATCCCAAGACCTATGTGACACTATTGGAGGGTTTTAATCAAAGGAATGCAAGGTTCTTAATCACAGATCTTTAAAAAAAAAAAAGATCACTTACAATTCACTCCTCATGCATTCATAATATACAGTGAGTGGCCAGATTATTATGACCACCTGATGTTTGTAGGCAAATTAGCTATAATTTCACGCTGAAGTTGCTAGAGGGCCAGACCATTATAAATAGGGAAGCAGGTTGTTTACCACGACAAGTAGAGTGATTTTTTTCTGAAGATATGGATAAACAATTCGATTTAACAGCCTTTGAACGTGGGATATATATACACTGAGTGGCCAGATTATTATGACCACCTGACGTTTGTAGGCAAATTAGCTATAATTTCACGCTGAAGTTGCTAGAGGGCCAGACCATTATAAATAGGGAAGCAGGTTGTTTACCACGACAAGTAGAGTGATTTTTTTCTGAAGATATGGATAAACAATTCGATTTAACAGCCTTTGAACGTGGGATATATATACACTGAGTGGCCAGATTATTATGACCACCTGACGTTTGTAGGCAAATTAGCTATAATTTCACGCTGAAGTTGCTAGAGGGCCAGACCATTATAAAT
>NW_005358650.1:5349780-5380538 GCF_000412655.1 Myotis brandtii
AACTGGACAGTGCTATTCATCAGGCATGGTGTCAGATTCCTCGCATCACCTTTCAACATCTCGTGGAGTCAATGCCAAGAAGAATCGCCAAAGTATTGAAGGCAAAAGGTGGCCCAACGAAGTACTAATTGGGTGGTCATAATAATCTGGCCACTCACGTTCAAATATATCCCATGTTCAAAGGCTGTTAAATCATATTGTTTACCTATATCTTCAGAAAAAGATCACTTCTACTGTCGTGGTAAACAACCTGCTTCCCTATTTATAATGGTCTGGCCCTCTAGCAACTTCAGCGTGAAATTATAGCTAATTTGCCTACAAACGTCAGGTGGTCATAATAATCTGGCCACTCAGTGTATATATGAGAAAAGGATAGAAGCAAGAACTCTCCAATGACCGTTATAGTGGTCTAGGGGTTAAATAATGTCTGCTTGGTTTGAGTGGTGGGATTAGAGATGGAGAGAAAGTAGATAATTTTTCTTTTGGAAGTAGATCCAACATTTCCTGATGGCTTATATGTGGGCAATGAGATAGAGAAAAGACTCAAGAATGACTTAAGATTTTTGGTTTGAGAAACTGGATGGATAGTAGTTACACTTGTGGAAATGGAATACACTGTGAGAGGGACACATTTTTGGTTGCAAGAACAGAGTTCTATTGTGAACATAGTTAATTTGAGGTACTATTAGACCAGGGTCCTCAAACTACGGCCTGCGGGCCACATGCAAATACAAATATTGTGTTTGTTCCCGTTTTGTTTTTTTACTTCAAAATAAGATATGTGCAGTGTGCATAGGAATTTGTTCATAGTTTTTTTTAAACTATAGTCCGGCCCTCCAATGGTCTGAGGGACAGTGAACTGGCCCCCTGTTTAAAAAGTTTGAGGACCCCTGTATTAGACAAATAGAGATGTCAAACATATAATCATATATCCAAGTCTATAACTCCAGGGATCAATGTGGACTCTCTGTTTCTTGAATATACCATACTCTTCCAATGTCTCAGAGCATTTGTTCCAGCTAAGCTTTCTGTCTGGATTATTCTATTTATTCTCACCTTAAAGGCCAGTCTATCTAAATTATTCCCTCCACATTTATTCTCAGTCTCGGTATTGTTTGTGTTTTGTATCTTTTTTGTAATTTGCAAACTTACTTTCACTGTTTTCTCTCCTTAAGAAGAGTTTTGCTTCTCTCACCTTCCAGCCAATGTCTAGGACAATACCTGTCACTTAATAGAGATTCAGTAAATACTTGAATGAGTGTCTGAGCAGGGTAATGGTTTGCTTAAAAGGAAAGATAAGGTGTGTGCATAGATGGGAATAAGAGATGATGGATTCCCCCTTCCTTAAGACTTGAGGGATCTTCAGTAGGAAGAATAGTTAATGTTCAGTAAGCACTTATTGTGCGTTAGGCACTGTGCTAAGCATTTTATAAAAATCTCATTTATATTTAGAACCACTCTATATGGTAGCTACTGTTTTTCTCTTCATTTTGCAGCTAAGGAAGCTGACTCAAAGAGGCAGAGTTGATGAAAATCACACAGCAATATTTAAAGCCCAGTAGTTTGATTCCACAGCCTGCTTTCTTAACCACTACACAGCACAGAAGGCTCATGCTGCAGTGCCTTCGATTATTTAGTTTCCTTATGGAGCTATGGAAAAAGGTTCTGATAAAGTCCATGGAATTGTCTGCAGTACCACTCAGCAGCCTTTTGCCAGTGTCAGGCTGTAAAGATATCTTCACTGGCCCAACAAAATGACTCCACCATATACTTCTTGAGGAAAGGACAAATGTTGCTCCTTACAGACCTCTTCCTCATGAAGCTGCCACCCCACCAATACAGTGGGAAGAGGTCCCCAGGAGCCAGGTCCTAACCCACTTCAACTCACAGACAGGTCTCCTCCTTTCCAGCTAGCCATGGGCAAGGGAGCCAGACCCACTCAATAGAGACCCCAGGTTCTTAATGGCCAAAGTGTGTGGGGGTAGGGAGGAGCAAGGGTAGATGCTAAGACTAAAAGGAAAAAGCTACAAGTCTCATCTTTTTTTGCTCTTTAGGGATAAAGGTGCTTTCTTTTCTTCCTTTCTTTCTCCTGTTCTTATTGGTCAATAAACTCCTAAAAGCAGAGTCTAGACCAGCCGTGGGCAAACTACGGCCCGCGGGCCGGATCCGGCCCATTTGAAATGAATAAAACTAAAAAAAAAAAAAGACTGTACCCTTTTATGTAATGATGTTTACTTTGAATTTATATTAGTTCACACAAACACTCCATCCATGCTTTTGTTCCGGCCCTCCGGTCCAGTTTAAGAACCCATTGTGGCCCTCGAGTCAAAAAGTTTGCCCACCCCTGGTCTAGACTTTGCTCTCATTTTAATGAACCCCTTTGCCTTTTACATTCTGTATGTTAAACTGAATCCCATCAGCAAAAGGGATAAATCTAAGACATGGAATTTATGAATAAATAATAAAAAATTTTTTGATAAGAATTTGGTAGACCAAATTGACCCTAAGTATTTTCCTAGCTGTTTATTTTTAGTCTCTCAGTTCCCAGAACCTAGAATAGTCTGTATCAGCATTTTTTCACTTATATCAGCTGCACGTCTGCCTTTGAGTGTGTAACTGTTGGCTCTGACAGTTTTATTTTTTAAAAAAATGACATTCTAACATTAAGATGAAGGAAAATGAGTTGAAAAATATTAATATATGTACAGAGAGTTATGCAGCCTTTATTTCAATTAATAGTATACTAATAGAAACAATGTCATTATCTAAGTAGGGAAATTGAGTAGACATTAAATTAAAAATACAAATTAAAATTCTCTCTACAAAGACAGGATAAAAGTATACCATATACATATAAAACTTCTTTTTGTAACTTGCAAATGTAATGAAATATTTTCTAAGGTGATAATTGGAATTGTCTGCAGTACCACTGCAGAAGACCCATTTTGGGAGAAAAGAACTTTGTGATTATTTAAAATTAATTTATAGAGTGTTAAAACAAGTATTCAATTACTAAAAACGTCTCAAATGAATGCCAGACAGGCAGACTACTTTGCATACTTAGCAACAAAGATTTTTTACTCTAATAATTTTAATGACAAAGCTGATCAAATTCTGAATAATCCTTGGACTCTAAAAATATGGCACGCCTGAGATTTGAATGGAACAAATGTGCTAAGCAGGCTAAGCCAGGTAATGAAGCAGACTGACTGTGAACTTGTTGATAAAAGAAATGTAGAGATAGCAATTATTTCTCAGTCTGAATAGTAGAAAAATTATAGTCCCTGACAATCATTTTATGTTCTGTATTGTGGCATTTTGTTAATTATTCCTACTTAGGATTATATGTTGGGCTTGTGGCTTCAAAATAAAGGCTCTGAAATGTCATATTGTCAATATGTTCAGAAACTCATCTGTTTTAGGTGTTAAATCTTTGTGGTGAGAAATGTTTAAAAGTCTGCATTTAAATTTTTGCCTTTTTTTTTTTTCCTGCTATTACACTGGATAACCACTCCCATACATTTGACCTTGATGTGGATAAAGCTTATATTTCCACTATTTCTGGAAGCTAAATTCTCAAGTTGGACCTACATGGCATTGGCTCTTGCATCCAAATAACTTGTATTAGTGAGTTATCCTGTATTTGTTTAAGGCAAAAGTAATAAAGAAAAAAAATTCTAAAGTGAAAACGTTGCATTAAAATATCTCATTTTTAGCCCTAGCCGGTTTGGCTCAGTGGATAGAGCATTGGCCTGCAGACTGAAGGACCCCAGGTTCGATTCCGGTCAAGGGCACATGCAGGCTCAATCCCCAGCAGGGGGCATGCAGGAGGCAGCCAATCAATGATTTTCTCTCATTGTTGTTTCTATCTTTCTCTCCCTCTCCCTTCCTCTCTGAAATCAATAAAAATATATATATTTTTAAAAATCTCATCCCTGTACCCATGTAAAGCCCTTTGGAGAATAACTTGAGGAAGATGTGCAGCCATCCCAGAACGCTTTGGCAGGGATTGATTGGCGTAGTTAATAACAGCCATCTGCACCCCATGGCAATCCACCAGGAAGCGTGATTATCCCTGCAGCCCGGCAGACTGGGGCTGGTTGTCTTCTGCAGGTGAACAAAGGAGAAGCTGCTGCTTTGCTATTTTGTTCACTTCATTTAAAATCGCTACCTTTGTGAGGCCCAAGTAATTCTAAGTTTTAATATTTTAAAGCTGTAATTAAGCTTTATTTCCCATTACTTTTATAGCTCAGGTCCACTATTATACCTATTCATGGCTAAACATGTTTTTATTTATTTTTTATTTTTTTAAAAATATATTTTTATTGATTTTAGAGAAGAAGGGAGAGGGATAGAGAGATAGAAACATCAATGATTAGAGAGAATCATTGATCAGCTGCCTCCTGCACGCCCCCTACTGGGGATTGAGCCTGCAACCCAGGCATGTGCCCTTGGCTGGAATCGAACCTGGGACCCTTCAGTCCACAGAACGATGCTCTATCCACTGAGCCAAACCGGCTAGGGCTAAACATGTTTTTACAAGAACATAATGTTTTCATGAAAGTGGAGAATACTCTAATAATGCCTAAATGTTGATTCCTTGTGTTTTGATGATTTCTTTAAATTAAAAAAAAAATTGGTAGAGTTACTATGGGAAAAGGGTAACTTTGTCATGTATTATCTAGTGAAAATAAATGGTCTTGAGATGGAAGTATGAGTCATATTTTAGACTATAGAATATATATATATATAATTTATATTCTGGCAGGTATATAAACCATTTTACTTGATGACAACATGAAAGTTTTATTATTTTTTCACCATAAAGGATTGTTCAAAAGCTTTAAATCTATACTAATAAAAGAGTAATATGCTAACTAGACCGGACATCTTCCGATGACCTTCCGGGCGTCCTTCCGGACAAAGCCATGGTGGAGGGGCTGGGGCAGAGGCGGTTAGGGGCGATCAGGCCAGCAGGGGAGAGCAGTTAGGGGGATCAGGCCGGCAGAGGGGAGCAGTTAGGGGGATCAGGACAGCAGGCAGGTGAGCAGTTAGGAGCCAGTGGTCCTGGATTGCGAGAGGGATGTCTGACTGCCAGTTTAGGCCTGATCCCGGAGGACATTCCCTGAGGGGTCCCGGATTGGAGAGGGTGCAGGCTGGGCTGAGGGACACCCCACCCCCATGCACGAATTTCGTGCACCAGGCCTCTAGTTAGACTATAATCTAGTAAATCCTGTGAATGAAGCGCAATCTATAATTGATTAACATAGCAACCATTTGCTGAAAACAAAGTATAAAAAATATAAACTATATAAAACAAAGTATAAACTGTAAGAAGTGAGAAATCTTTAGGATTAGAACTGGAAATTTGAAATAGAGTGTTACAACCCATTTTCTTCCAGTTAATTAAAACTGTCAGTTGCATGACAGTCAGTCTCTGAACTTGAAAGAGTCATATGCATCACTTTAAATTATTCTATTTTGGGAGGCACTGTAATTAGAAAGGACACAGTCTTCAGAGTCAGGAAGATGTGGGTTCAGACACTGGTTCTGCCACTTGCTGCCTGAGTAACCTCTCTCTTAGAACCTCAAGGCCATTGGAGTGTTGGCCCCACAATCACCCACTAGTTCACTGATTCACTGGAAAGAATCACATAACTTAATATAAATTTATACTCAAGGCTAAGATTTATTCTAACGTAGGATACCTGCCAGAACAGCAGGAGCAGCCAAGGAGAGGTCAAGCACAGGCTTCCTTGCCCTATTTATGCAGGAATTGTGTGGTCATGTCTTTCCACCTACATTCTGCAGACATGTGTGGTATGTCATTGCTCAGGAAATCATACTTGCATCTTGGAGTCCAGAGTTCTCACAGGTTGCTGATCACATAACCATTCACATGACCAGCCATGGTAAAGACCCCAAACCAGGTACCAGGTGCACAGCCCCATTCTTCATGTTTACTTTAAACATGCTGACATGTTCATCTGCACTTCTCACGTCGGGCACATAGACTAGCGTTACTCGGTAACTTTTGGACATTCCAGTAGCTTAATTTTCTATTTGACTAAGGCTCATCATCATGACTTTGAGGATGGTAGAAATGATGGTGACACGGACATGTTCTGCTAACCCTTTCCTCACAGTTACTGTGAAAGATAGCCAAGGTGTCATTGCCCCACAAACCACTTTTATTATGGCTCTCCTATCCTAATTAACCTTCTGTCTCCAGTGTCAGCCCTTTTAGAGTATCTGGGATACACAAAACAATTTATTGAGGTATAGGGAGAAAATATTAGAACTATTTTTAGATTTACTTTTGAGCACACATCCTTTTAGATTTCCTTCATCTGTGAATGTCATTATTATTCCCTTCATTCCTAAAAAATATTTTTGCCACATATAGTGTCAGTTGACAGTTCTTTTAACACTTGAAAAATATTGTGCCATTTTCATCTGGACTCTGTAGTTTCAGAGTAGAAATCTGACCTTTAATTGGTGTTCTCCTGTAGGTGTTTCACTTCTCTCTGGCTGCTGTTAAGACTTTTGTTTGTCTTTAATTTTCTGATTAACTTTTATATGTTTTAGCTGGATTTTGGGGTTTATCCTATGTAATGTTATATCAGTTTCTTGAATTTGTATGTTTGTGTCTTATACCAAATTTGGGAAGTTTTTAGCCATTATTTCTTTAAGTAGTTTTTCAGCATCCCTCTTTTCTCCTCCTCTCTGGGACTATGATGGTACAAATGTTGGATCTTTTGTTATTATCCCACAGGTCCCCTAGGTTGTTTAATTTTCCGCCCAGTCTATTTTCTGTTTGTTGTTTAAATTGGGTAAATTATCTTGATTTGTCCTCAAGTTGAAAAGTTCTGCCTTCTGTTATCTTCACTTTACCATTGAGTTCATTTACTGAGGTATTTTTACTTTAAAGTTCTATAGTTTCCACATATCTTTCTTTTCTTTTTTTAAAAGTATGTTTTTATTGATTTTAAAAGGAAAGGGAGAGAGAGTGAAAAGGAGAGGAAGAGAAAGAAACATCCATTGGCTGCCTCCTGCATACCCCCAGGATCGACCCTATCACCCAGGCATGTGTCCTGACTTAGAATAGAGCCAGCAACTTTTTGGTGCACAGGACAATGCTCAACCAACTGAGCCACACAGGCCAGGGCTGTTTCTTTTTTGTAACTTCTGTTCCTATTGCTGAAATAATTTGCGTTTTCATTTCTTTCAAGAGAAATTGATTGTGGAAGAATTTTTATGGCTGCTTTGAAGTTCTTGTCAGATAATTCCAACATCTGATGTACCTCAATATGGGTGTCAGTTGGCTGGTGTTTCTCACTCAAGTTTGAGATTTCTTGGCTATTGGGATGATGGATGATTTTTTTTATTGTACCATGGACATTTTATATGTTTTGTTAGGAGACATTGGTTCTATTTACATCTTTTATTTTTGCAGGCAGTTACCTTGTTTAGATTTAGCATGCTGGTCCTGGCCTACTTGCATGGGCTGTGGTTTAAATGACAACTTAAATTTTAGAGCCTTTGTGGCATTATTTTGGCTTATGCTCCTTTAGTGCTATATTTGGATAGGAAGAGTTTCCTCTAGCTGGGCTGCCAGGTGCTTCACTCTAGCGGAAGTCATCTTGGGCCCAAGGGCTGTTAGTGTTTTGTTGGCTGAATTCCCCTCTAGGGAAGAGAGAGTACTACCTGTACCAGGTGCTTATTGTGGGATTCTCTCTGTCAGTGCCTCTGCTCCCTGTGTCGAGGCAGGAAATGAAAGTATTTGTTTTGTGGAAGCAAAGAGGCTTTTCAGGCCAGACAGCTCAGAGATAGGACCCTGGAAAACCCACATCATTTTAATAATTAAAACAAACAAACCTCTATTGAATTTATATGTTACATTAAATATTTCTCATTGTTAAGCTTACTTTAAAATTAGAATTGCCACCCTATCTGATTTGGCTAAGTGGGTAGAGCAACGGCCTGCGGACTGAAGGGTCCCAGGTTCAATTCTGGCCAAGGGCCACGTGCCCAGGTTGTAGGCTCAATTCCCACAGTTTGGGGCTTGCGGGAGGCAGCTCATCAACGATTCTCTCTCATCGTTGATGTTTCTATCTCTCTTTCCCTCTCCCTTTCTCTCTGAAGTCAATAAAAAATATCGTTTAAAAAATTTGGAATTTGCCAGTTGCTTCTTTTCTTTATTTAAGTAGCTACAGCTGGTATTACCTTTGAAATTTAAACAAATTTCTTCCTACATTTAATGGGTTTAGTCTCTGCAGTATTTTCTAATCCAGCTATGGAAGTCACAAGATTTTCTGTAACAGAATACAAATAAACTTGACATATCCTAAAACCTTGAGTGGAAAATGTTGTCATGACAACCATATTTTTAAATTGTATTTAAAACTACCCTTGTTAATAAATGAACTACACTCCCAATAGAGATTGGGACTTGTACTATTATGTCCAATGTCTTTAGAGAACAGGTTGAAGTTCTGGGAAGTGAGCAAGCTGGAATCAATCTTATTGCTATAGAGATGGTTGGGAGGAGTTGTGTTACTGAAGATGCATGGTGCGCTCTCGGCAGAATTCCCATATTTCCCAGTCTGAGTTACCTCAAGCCCATATGTTCTTAGCTCAGGGTGATTCAGATCTCACAATTCCTTCATTGACCTTCCAATTCTATAATTCAATGAAAACATCATTTTGGAATCTATTTTATATTAGATTCCCTCAGCCCGACCTGCACCCTCTCCAATCTGGGAGCCCTCAGGGGAGCCCTCTCCAATCCGGGAGTTTCTGTCTGTCTTTGCAATCATATGAGCGAATTGTCTGAGACTACCAACCCAGTTTGGTTTGTTGCTCACAGAATAATAGAGGCATTTTTTTTCTTTGCTTCATTGGTGGAGATTTCCTGGAAGTTTTAGGATATCTTCCCTTTAATTTTTCCTAGACACTCTGATTTTACTTAGGTCTCTCATCTTTGCTTTCCCTCCATCCCCCACCGCAACAGTAACTTGCTCCAGGCTCACTTTGATCTAGTGTCTAGAACAGCCGTCCTCACCTGTGGGTCGCGACGCCTTTGGCGGTCGAACGGCCCTTTCACAGGGATTGCCTAAGACCATCCTGCATATCAGATATTTACATTATGATTTATAACAGTAGCAACATTACAGTTATGAAGTAGCAACGAAAATAATTTTATGGTTGGGTCACAACATGAGGAACTGTATTTAAAGGGCCAGAAGGTTGAGAACCACTGGTCTAGAAGATCCGTCTGCCACCAGAACTACGATTCCCAGCATTCCTGGTGCTCCCCGCGCTCTGGGCTTCTGCTTCAGGTCCTGGGGCTGCCACCAGAACTACTATTCCCAGAATTCCTGGTGCTCCCCACGCTCTTGGTTTTCCCTTCCTGCTCTGTCTCTGTCCCACGGTCTCCCACTCTGCCAAGTCTTCCAAACTGCCAGCTCTCACTGTCTGCTCTCCGTCTGGTGGCTTGGGGAGCCCAGGTCCCCAAGCCACTCCACTCTCTGCCAGCTCTCCTGCTCTGCTCTCTGCCCGGCGTCTTGGGGGTCATGGCTCCCTCAGTACCTGGGAGCGACCGAGGGAGCCATGTCCCCCCAAGCCTCTGGCTCTCCTGCTCTGCTCTCCGCCCAGTGGCTTGGGGGAGCAACCGAGGGAGCCATGTCCCCCATAGCTGCCAGCTTTCCCGCTCTGCTCTCCACCCGGTGCCTGTTTATGCAAATTAACCCACCACATTTGTCAGGTTAATTTGCATAATCATGCCTGATTGGCTGGTGAGCGTAGCAGAGGGATGGTCAATTTACATGTTTCTCTTTTATTATATAGAATACTAGTCATAGACCAAATGAGACTTTACATATATGAAATTATTCAACTTTAGGATAGTTCTACAATTTGGCATGAATTGGCTTTCATAGCACTCAATGTATCATAGAGTAATATCATAGATTAACACATTTCGTACCACTCAGGAGTTTTCTCGTGTTTCGTGCGCCATCTGTTAAGGACCGCTCACGAGTGTTCTCGTTTTTCACGCCCATGGAAAAAGGAGCGAATCTAGATACTTATGTAAATTTTGTTTGGTCCCTCTTCATAGAGGAAAATGTTTTACGCAGTACCATACGTTAAAAAAGTACTAGGAACTTTAATTGTTTAATTGTTTTTGTAAATAAAAATTTTTTAATTATTGAAAAACAACACCTAAAGTGCATTATGATGATTTAAATAACATGCAGTTTGCCCAAAAATGTGCAGTCCCTGGCGTATGTCTTAGAGATTTCTATGTGGTACACAGTGTGTTAATATCTAAGAAAAAATGCATGTCCTTGAGTATGCTCCAATTTCAGTTGAAGGACTCTGGAAACCTTAAAGAATTTTTAAAAATTGTATGGTATTTATTCAGATTATAGATGTTTTTTCTGTTATTTGATCCTTCTTTTTAGTTACCTGAGATGACTTACATATGTATATAATTTAGACTCAGAAAATTATTTACTCAGTTTTATTTTAAACGCCATGTTCTTTGGTCTCTCCAGCACAGTAAAAGCTAAGCACTGTCACAGGAGACAAAGATTGAGGTTCTTATCCCAGCTCTCACTTAAGTACTTCTGTGACCATGGAAAAGAGTTGTGCAAAAGCTCTGCTGTTGTATGTATCCCTAGTTTATTGCTTAATAGTAATTAATTGTCTAAATACACAAAAATTTGTCAGTTCTGGTTTTGCTGGACATTGGAATTTTTTCTAGTTTTTTGCTATTATAAATAGAGCTGCCACAAACATTTTTGATGTCCCTTTGTGGATATATATTTTCATTTCTCTTGGTTTTATATCTAGGAGTATAATTTCTGAATCATAAAGTAGATATAAATTGTCTTTCAGAATGGCTTGTACCATTTTACATACTCACTAACTGTATAAGGACTCCACTTTTTCTGTATTCTTGCAATCTTGTGGCATTGTTAATCTTTTTAATTTTAATATTCTAATATGTATGGAATAGCATCTAATTGTTATTTGTATTTGTATGTCACTGAAGACTAATGATGATGTTAAAAATATTTTGATATGCTTATTATCTATTTTCTTAAAATTTTTTACCCAATTTTTTCCCCTTTTTTAAAAAAATTCTTCATTGTTGAAAGTATTACGTAAGTCTCGTTTTCCTCCCATTGACCTATTCCCAGCCGTTCCCACCCCCTAGCACATACACTCACCCCCTACTATCTGTGTCCATGGGTTATGCTTATATGCATGCATACAAGTCCTTTGGTTGCTCTCTTAAAACGCCCCCAACCCCAATTTCTTAAAGTTGGGTGGTTGTTATCTTTTAAGTTCTCTATATGTTGTACATACAAATCACTGTTCTCTCAGATTATAGTTCACCTTTTCATTTTTAAAAAAGTGATGCCTTTGAAGAACTAGTGTCTCTAATTTTGATGAATTCTAATTATTTGTTTATTTTATAGTTATTGCTTTTTGTGTCTATCAAAGTCTTTGCCTACTCACATAGTTGTGAAGATATTCCTCTGTTTTCTTTCAGGTCCTTTATAGCTTTAATTTTGTATTTAGATTGAAAGACTGTACATATAAATTGTTGTTTTTTGAAGTCAGTTGATCTAACAGAGGGTGATGTTTGAATGTTTGTCATATGGTGTTTCTGAGGGTAAAGTACTTCAAATGGATGTCCAGGACATTTCAACCCATAGTTAGGGTGGCTTTTTACTTCAAGATGTTTATTTACTTATTACAACTCATTCTATAGATCATAATTACATTTCAACATGTGTAATGGGGGAATACTACATTTTAACATTAATTAAAAACAAATCCTGAATAAAATATATCACTCCGGGATTTTCTTTTCCTTCTCTGACTCTTCCCCTGCATAACCCAATTTTTCCATCCCTCCCTTTCTTCCTCCCTCACCCTTCCTTTCCCTTGCTTCATTTCCTTTTCCTTTTTTTTTTTTAAATCTGTATGCCTTTGTAACATGATGGCATTATGTGGTTTAATATATAAGATTTTTTAGATGATAAACTGTTCCCTAAGCAGTAATTAGTTCTTGAGATTGGATAATGGGTTGCATCACTGGTCTTATGTACCCTAGTTTCGTTTATTACACTATAGGAAATTACTTAGGCAAGATACGGGACTACATGCAGTGTCATTAACAGCTATAACTCATGCCAGTTTATATGTGGAAAAATTAGCTCTTAGTAATGTGGTTTGGGTACAAAAAGAATTCTCTATGATCAAGAGAGAATTGGAAATTTTGCATTATAAAATGAAATTCTCTCATGTACTTATGACACAGCTCTTTTGAAATGACAAATAATAACATAGTCTAAGCTTTATGGGGAGAGAAAAGTGCATGCTATGTTCTAGTTACAGGGACACCGTCATTTGGACAGTGAAGATTTCTGATAGAAGTTTGCTATAATGTAGATTTTAAAATCCTATTGTGTAGTAACATATCTTAGATCTGTTTTATAGCCTCCTGATGTTACAACTTCTTAGTGTGCTGTAGATTTAATGGTTTGAATGAAGTATCCCCTTCGGTCTGTTTTCCAATGCCTCAGTGCATCTTATAGGAAATGTACTCTTACTTGGGCTAAAAAACTGTTTTTTTTCTTTGCCATAGGATAAGAAATGGCTTCTCAGTCATGAAGATATCACATTGGGTGAATTACTGGGCAAGGTATGTAATCAAGTGAAGTAAATAACTGACCGTCTTTATAGTGATTGCGAACTCTGTAGAGTCTTTATTTTCCTCCAACCCTTCTTATGTTCCGGCACACAATAACGCACCTTCCACATTAACCTGGAAGAGCACAGTACCACAGACCATCTGGGATGGTCACTGAAATAGATGTGTGAAAACCTTTGAGACGTTTAAAGATGATTTTTGACTTTTAAAAACTATCATGTGTAACCAGAAAATATAAAATACTAGTACTGCTCTTTGGGATTTCAAAACTCTGTATAGAATCACAGTATATAACAACATTGGACATGTTATTTTACCTAAATATTGTATGAACAAGACACATATTTCAGTATAAATATTCATTTTGTAGCTAGCTCTATTAATGGTTAGAAGTCTAGTTGGAAGTTTCTTTCAATTCATAGGCCATTTGAAAGTATTATATCTAACAATAATGGCAAACTTTTGATAATCAAATGGACTACTTGCCAATTTATTGTTTATTTATAATTGAGTTCCAATGGTAAATGTAAACTTTTTTGTCAATGGCTTAATTAGTGATGTTTCCATTAACTATTTTGAATTTAGTTTCATAATGCAATGTGAAAAAATAAAGTAAAATCAAGATATTTTGTGAAAACTATCACTGATACATTTCTGAGTTATCAGTATTAGACTTAAAGTTCAGCATGTTAAGTGAAAAATGATTGTTCATTACTTTTTTGTTTTAAATGTAAACATGATGAATTGACAAAATGTTTTCTATTTTTTTAACTGTTACATATTTTAAGAAAGTAAATCCCTGTTGAAGTGATCTACTTCACAGGACTTTTATTAGTATTTTAAAATATCTTTTCAAAATGGAAGCATGAAATTACTCCTGGCTAGCAGTTTTTATTGACTGCAAATACTTAGGAAGTAAGTAATTTCTAAAGCATTTCAAGATAAAAGCATTAGGTGATGTGTTTGTTTCCTATGTTATATGCTTGTCATTCTTTTTTTTTTTTAATATATTTTATTGATTTTTTACAGAGAGGAAGGGAGAGGGATAGAGAGTTAGAAACATCGATGACAGAGAAACATCGATCAGCTGCCTCCTGCACACCTCCCACTGGGGATGTGCCCGCAACCAAGGTACATGCCCTTGACCGGAATCGAACCTGGGACCTTTCAGTCCACAGGCCGACGCTCTATCCACTGAGCCAAACCGGTTAGGGCTGCTTGTCATTCTTAAGGAAATATTTCTTCTTTCTGTTACTTTAGGTCATTAACTCAGTAGTACTGATTGGGCCAAAAATTATTACAAAGAAATTAAATAAATTTCCATGAAAATATAATTAAATAATAAATCATCCAATTAAATCACTTACTGAAATATCATGTGTTGAAGGGGACAGATTATTTTTAGTACTTGGGAAAAAACAAAAATATTTCAATTATTTTTATATTTAGTTGAATATGTGAAATAATAGTGTATCAGGAGGAATTTTAGCCTCTATTTTCTTTGTAAGGGTATTTCAAAGAATAGTTATTTTTCCCAATGACAAGGCAGTAGCATGATGTCAATTTCAAAAAAAAAATATTTAATCATTTTAATAAAAGACTACAACTTTAATGATAATGGTATAGCTTCATTTCAGCTAATATTTTAAATAGAACATGATTTGTCATTTAATATTTTCACTGCCAATTCTGAATAAATACTTGTAATGTATTGTATATTAGTGGTAAAATAAGGTTGAGACAAGAATTCTAATTTTTTGAGTACTATACTCTTACTAGACAGTTCTTGATGTATAGTTGGTGTTCAATAAATATTTATTCAATCCTCAGTGAACAATGCCCTTTTGGAGCTTTTATTCTGTCTAACAGGGGAAGGCTGATAAACAATAAAAATAATAAATAGTAAATTTTATAATGTTAAAGGGTGCTGAGTCCTGTGGAAAATACTGGGAGTTTAGGAGTGCTATAAGTAGAAGTTGCCATTTTTAATAAGGAAATTCAGGTAAGCCTGATTAAAATTGTTACTTTCAAATTAAAACTTGGAGAGAAGGGATTTAGCCATGTGGACATCTAAGGAAGAGGGTTCTAGACAGAGGGAGTAACCAGTGCAAATTTCATTTGAAGAACAAGGGAGATCATTTGGCTGTAACTTAGTAAACAAGGAGGAATATGATAGGACAGGAAGTCAGTGAGTTGGTGAGGGTATAGGTCATGTAGTGCCTTGTAGGCATGCTGGTTTGCAGCTGGGAATGATCTAGTGACAAATTTATGATTTGGGAGGGAGAGATGAGAATTGGTAGAGTAATGTCATTGAGTAGATAAGAGTAAATTTAATTTACAATGGAGAATTGACTTCAATAAGAACACAATAGTTCATTTTTATAACAGCAAGGAAGATTGGTAGGTGGGTAGGGTAAATGTGGGGCTGAGAGCCTGAAAGTTCTCTTTACTAGTAGATTGCTTCAGTTTTCTCAATGTACTAACAAGCAAGATTATCAGCTAAGAATAAGGATGGAGGGAGGAAGAGTAGGGGACTTAAGAAGAGAGTAGAAGGGGAAAGCCATTATTTAGAAGAATGAGAGTGTGAATTTTCTACAGAATTGTAATATGATTATTGAGCAGCATTAAGGAGGTTTGTGTTCATGAATTTTTTAAAAAATAATTCTTTAATGTTGAAAGAATTGTGTTCATGAATTTAAAGTGAATCCAGTCAGCATGGTTGTGGGCTTTCTTCAGTCCCATTTGGCTGCCTAAGTGCAGAGTAGTAGCGTTGCATTCAATTTGGGTTGTGGATTTGACAAGGGAGTTCTACAGATTAAGAGGAACAAAATGTTGGCAATGTATGGTAAGCAGTTGTAATTATTATTGACCATGGAATTTAAGCTGGATAAGGAAGGAAGAAAGGATATTAAGGGGTTGATGGACAATGAGTAATAGAACCTCAAAATCTTTATATTCTTACAGAGTGAAAGGATTTTTGTGGTCTAGATAATAGAGGAAGTAAGTTAGAAAAATAGAAGCCAGCCAGAAAACAGGATGAATGACATAGATATTATGGAGGAGTTGCATTATTGGCAATGGCAAAGTTTAAGGTATTATCCTAGAAATAGTTCAAAATAGAAAATCATTGAAAGAGAGATGTTAAAAAAAACAACAAAACAAAGTTGAGTTTGAACTGTTGTACAGATTTTTAGGTGTCTATTGAAATTGCCAAGAATTAAGACGGGAATAACACAGGGTATAGTGACCAGGAGCTCAAATTGTCTATAAATGAAGCAAAATCTTTTCAAATTCAATAGCTTATAGCCATAGTAAGGGACAGTTGTTCAGTTGGTATAAAGCTTCAAAGCCGGGTGTTTTTTGTTTGTTTGTTTGTTTGAATTTTGTTTTTAGGAATGTAGGAGGAAAAATGGGTTGAAAATATTAACAAGGAACTAGTAAAATACTTTATCCCAAATCTGGGCAGAGGGAGAAGGCTTGAACGGGGGAGTCATGACTTAAGTTTAGAAGACAAAAGGAAAATCATCTACCATCTGCGTATTTTCAAGTGAGAACCAAGTTTCTATTGGAACAAGAAGGTGAAGAGAATGACCAAAAAAATGCATGGAAGATAAAATTTTTATAATGATGAACCATGGATTCAGGAAGGCACAGTAAAAGTTGGGGATAGAAGGGGAAAATTTTGATATAGAGGGTTGAATAGGAGTCTACAGAATCTAATGAAGACTAAGGAAGGAGGAGATGAGGATTAACCTAGGACCAAGATCTTCTTATGAGGAATGACATGAAAATAGATAACAGACATAATATTTAGCCTCATGGACCTAAGGTCAGTAGCAGAGATGAAGTTGTGCCTGTCAAATGAACTTAAAAATTAGTTAGCGTTTTTCTGATTGGAGTTGGGGGATGGTTTCCATGAAGGATAAAAATGTAGAAAAGGCATGGCACATATTTGGGGATCACTAAGTGCTTGAGTTTAGGACATGTGTAACAGAGTCTATATTGTGGAGCTAGACAGAGGCTGAGATGGTGATGGTAATTCAAGGATGAATTTTGACTAAGGAAGTAAGTTGTCTCTTGGAAAGATTAATCTGGCAGTGCTGTGGTGGATCAATTGAAGGAGTGAGTGACTGACAGATCAGTTTAGGTGATAAACTTAAGATTTTGAATCAGGGTGACCTTTCTGAGATGTAAGGCGGAAGACACAAATATTGCAGAGGTAGAATCTGAATGCTTGCAGAGAGAATGAATGGCGGTCCTAGTAAATGAAAAAGGTAATTTAGTTAAGAAAAGTCTAATGAGTAAAACATTAAGTTTTAGACAAGTTAAATTATAAGTGCTTCAGAATCATTCAGATAAGTAGAAGCCCAGTAATTGTGCATATTAATATCTTCTCTCAGCTCTATCTATGATATATTAATGATCTGATAATGGGGGAACCTTGAGAATAACAAACATGGAAGGATATAAAAGCTCACACTTTTCTTCTAACTTATGATAAATGTGTATTATATTGAATTTATAATCAATCATTGCTTTTAAATATTTAAGAGTTAAATATTAGATTCAATAACAATTTATTATCTTAATACTTAAGTGTATTGAAGTTTAAGTAAACTAATTTTAAAATTAAGTAAAATATTAAGTAATACTTAAAATGTTCAAAAATTTATTTTTTAATAATGTTAAATTATTTATTAGTAACATGTAAAAAGTATATACCTTGAACTATTGGTTAAGAGTTATATGGACCTTAGAACTCAGAAAACTCAATAATGAGTAGACTCCTACTTCAGCTACTTCTTGCTCAACAAGAATAGTATTGAAGCTTATTATAATATAATTAGATGGCTAGTGCATGAAATTTATGCACTGCGGGGGGTGGGGGGGTGTTCCTCAGCCTGACCTGCACCTACTTGCAGTCCGGGACCCCTCGAGGGATGTCCGCCTGCTGGTTTAGGCCCAGTCCCCCTAGGGATCGGGCCTAAGCCGGCAGGCTGACATCTCTCTTACAGTCTGGGGCTCTCACAGTCCGGGACCCCTCGCTCCTTACCGCCCACCTGCAGCAGAGGTGGGAGAGGCTCCTGCCACTGCCACTGTGCTCGCCAGCTGTGAGCCCAGCTTCTGACTGAGTGCCGCTCCCCCTGTGGGAGCACACTGACCACCACGGGGCAGCTCCTGCTTTGAGCGTCTGCCCCCTCGTGGTCATTGTGAGTCATAGCGACCGGTCATTCCGCCAGTCATTCCAACATTTGGTTGATTTGCATATTAGCATTTTATTATATAGGATGCTTGCATATTATTCTTATTCTTCTTCTTATTATCCTATATAATAAAGAGCTAATATGCAAATGGTCATCACACCCTCACACCATCATGCCGTAAGGCTCAGATGCTCAACACTGGGAAGAGAGGAATGGGGACCATCCAGGCACAAATGAGCTCACGAGAGAGGAATGGGGACCAGCTAGGCTGCAGCCCAGGAGAGGGACAAGCTGCACGCCCCACAGTCCAGGGCACCAGCGGCTGCACCTGCGACCCAGGAGAGGGACAAGCCACACACCCCACCGTCCTGGGCACCAGTGCCTGCAGCTGTGGCCCAGGAGAGGGACAAGCTGCCCGTCCCATGGTCCTGGGCACCTGAAGCTGCGGCCCAGATGAAGCTGCCCACCCACGGTCCCTTGCAGCTGCGGCCGGCCCGAGCGAAGCCAGCCCGGGTCCTGGGTGCCTGCAGCCAGCCAGAGGGAGGGAAGCTTGGGTCCTGGGTGCCTGCAGCTGGCCAGAGGGAGGGAAGCCTGGGTCCTGGGTGCGGGGCAAGGCAGAGGTGGTTAGGGGTGATCAGGCCAGCAGGGGAGCAGTTAGGGGCGATCAGGCCAGTAGGGAGCAGTTAGCAGAGATCAGGCAGGCAGGCAGAGGTGGTTAGGGGTGATCAGGCAGGCAGACAAGTAGTTAGGCGTCAGCGGTCCCGGATTGTGAGAGGCAGTCGGACATCCCCCGAGGGGTCCCAGATTGGAGAGGGTGAAGGTCGGGCCGAAGGACCCCTCCCCATGCATGAATTTTGTGCACCGGGCCTCTAGTAGCTTTATAAAAACATAGAAGCATATGTAGAAAAACTTGAAGAGAACACTAAAAAATAATTATTGTGTTAGCCTTATAGGTCTTCTCTGTAATGTTTTGTGTTTATAATAAAAGAAAAATGACTTCAAACTGGAAATTAGGCACCTTAAGTCAAAATACGTTTTTGCCATAGAATAAGGTTAGGCGTTCATACATTTGATAGAAAATGAATTCATCACCAATGACATAGGCATTTGGATAAGAACCTCTTCTTCCTTGGTGCCTTCCAGAGACTGACAGCCTACAACAGTGGCTGACAGTCCTTCGTCTTCCTAGTTCTGTTGTCTCTGCCCTAGTCTCTTACTCTCACTCCTCTCCAACTGACATATAGCTGTGTGGCTCAACACCAACAGTCACCTTGCAAAATCTCTGCTTTATCTTCAAACATTAATGGATAATTTTTTAAATTTAATAACTTGCAGATAAAGGAAACTGGATGTAATGAAACTCAGATATTTCTGACAATGTGAAATTTGAGTTTCTCCTTTCGTCCTATTTTCTTGAATTTTTTCCCTATTTTCATTTTCAATTGTCCCCAAATATTTGGTGTATTGAGTAGCATATTGAAAGTTGAGAGCATTCGTAAGAGCAACATTCCCAATCTTGATTTCCACTTCAAACTCTGAATAATGCTGAATGCTTTAATTAAAAATGTATCATTACATGCTTTTTTTGTATTTTGTGAAGATTTATGTGGCTGTCTTACCCCTCAAACAATGAATGTATTTGTATTTTCAGGGAAATTTTGGTGAAGTATATAAAGGCATATTAAAGGATAAAACTGCTGTTGCTGTTAAAACATGTAAAGAAGATCTTCCTCAGGAACTGAAAATAAAATTTTTACAAGAAGCCAAGTGAGTTCTTTAAAATTATGTCAAGTGTGTATTTATAATACAAATGACTCACTAAAATGTAACTTTGAAGATATCATAAATTATAATTTGCTGAAGTGGAAATAAGCATTTTCAGAGCCCTCGTCCAAAAGTAAGCACTTATACAATGTGGAATCAGAAGGTTTCTGTTTTTGAGTGAGACTATAGGTCAGTTAGTAAGCACAGTGAAAAGAACCAGGTGCTAAAAAACTGAGTATTCTTCAAGTCTTTGAAAAAAAAATTGCAGTATTTTTTGCTTTTATCACACATACATATACATACATATGTATATATGCAAAGTTGTGATTTTCCTTATAATAAAAATATTTCTATATTCTATATATAAAATATATAGTTTACATAAATATTTAGATATATAACTTCATCTCCCCTACCTTACTTAGATATTATCACTTAATTCTTTTTTTCCATTTGTTAGTTTTCTTTTCTAAGAACCTCATATGCCTTCTTTAATTTAGTGTCTGGCATTTGTTCTGGAATTTGCATATTGTTTCTTTTCTAATTGATCTTTTTAGATGATTGTCTTTTTCCTATTTTTAGCTAAAATTTAATGTTCCAATTTGCTACCTCTGTATTGCAGATAGTTAAAACCATTCAGTTAATTGTAACATCTAGTTTATACAATGAAGCACAAAACAAATTGAAAGGTGTTTTGGACAGAGTGAGGATAGACATATGTTTGGGAGATGGATGAATGAATGGGAGAGGAGGAAAATAGATGGATCTATAGATTGTTGGTGTGAAGCAGGGGTGGGGAACCTTTTTTCTGCCAACAGCTATTTGGATATTTATAACATTATTCGTGGGCCATACAAAATTATCAACTTAAAAATTAGCCTGCTTTATTTGATTAAACATTTAATTAACTCACCCCTAATGCCTTGGCAGTACCAGACCAAATGATTTTGAGGGCCTGACGTGCCTCACCCCTGGTGTAAAGGGAGAGAGGAAGGTGTGAGTGTATTGGCGGGTATGTGTGTCTCCATCATGATCTAGTGTATAAAATTGTCATGGAGAACAGAGGATATGGCAATGAGGGAACATGGCAGTGAGTGAACTAAGTCCCATGGCATGGAGCATTTTCCTGTCCATTTCTCCATTTATCTGAAAATGAGTATTGATAGCAAAGGAGTAAACTGGTAAGATGCATTTATTGAATATTATCTACAGAATAAAGTGAAACCCCGTTTCATGTGTATTTTTGGCAATTCAGAAAAAATACTCTAATAAATTTAAAGGTTTTAAATCCATAGATTTATTATTTTATAGACTAGTGACCTAGTGCACAAAATTTGTGCATGGAGGGGGGGGGTTCCCTCAGCCCAGCCTGCACCCTCTCTAATCGGACATCCCTCTAGCAATCTGGGACTGCTGGCTCCTAACCGCTCACCTGCCTACCTACCTGCCTGATTGCCCCTAACTGCCTCTGCCTGCCTGCCTGATCGCCCTTAACTTCTTTCCCCTGCCGGCTGATCTCGCCTCCAACTGCCCTACCCTGCTGGCCAATTTGGTTCTGATTGGTCGGTTTCTATGCCAGTCAGCGTCAAAAGCTCCGCCTCCTAGGCAGCCATTGGCTCTTCACATTTCACCCAGATTTGTTTCTGATTGGTCAGTTTCTATGACAGTCAGTGTTTCTGGCCCTGATCAGCAGCCCCCATGGAGGCCCAGAGAGAAACAGAGGTGCGGCTGCTGGCAAAGCCTGGAGAGAAAGAGGCAACGGCTGATCAACAGCTGCAATGGAGGCTGCAGATCAGACCCTGCCTCTCTCTCCGGGCCTCTCTCTCAGCCTGATCCACAGCCCCCTTGGCAGTCAGTGCTGGGTTGCTGCATGGCGACCCAGCACTAACTGTAGGACTGACTTCTGGTGTTTGGTCGAGCCTTCGGTCAGTTGTTATGGACCCTGGGTTTTTATATATTAGGATATCCATGGGTATTCTTATGGTATAAATTATATCCAACATTTTCAAAAATCTTTAATTTTTTTTCTTTTCTAATTTGTGATTGTTTTATTGAAAAATAGAGAGTTTAGCTTGCTTTTCTACAATGAGATTGTTTTATTTAAAAATAAAAACTATATTCTTGACTGGTTTGGCTCAGTGGATAGAATGTCAGCCTTTGGACTGAAGAGTCCCGGGTTCGATTCTGGTTGCAGGCTTGATCCCCAGTAGGGGGTTTGCAGGAGGCAGCTGATCAGTGTTTCTCATCGATGTTTCTAACTCTCTATTCCTCTTTCTTCCTCTCTGTAAAATCAGTAATATATATTTAATAAATAAATAAATTAAATTATATCCATGCAAAAATTTTTAAGTGTACTTTAATAGATGATAGAGCTCTATAGTTAGCTATTTAATATTATTGGAATTCAGGCTGGCTGGTTTTTGGAATTTCTTTACTAAGCAATTTCCAGCTTCAGAAATGACATTTTGAATTAAAGTCAAACATTTTAAAACTTTCTTTTTAATTCTTTGTATAAGTTGCAAATTCAAAGTTATTGTCAGAATATTTCCCTTATTTCTAGAATTCTTTCAAGTTTATTTTTTCATTTATAAATCAATCTGTATTTTCAATGTAAAACATTTTTCTTAGATGTATCCCTGCTTTAGGTGTACATGTATAAAATTTATATAAACTGTTTTATCTTTCTCTAAATAAAGTTATTTTTTCATTCTCTTAGGCAAGAAAACTGCGTCTTTGAAATATAAGTGAGCTTATAACTATGTCAATAGGATAATGTGGAGTAAAATTTGGTAATAGAAATCACCAGGGTAGACAGGCCTCTGAGGGAATCGAATCTACTTTTCATTTGAGCTAGGAGTCTGTGCTATTTTATAACCCTCTGAAATTTTGCCTTATCCAAACTAAGTCTTCTCTGCTTCAGCTTAACTTGATACTGAAACTCTGTTACTCAGTTATTATTTAACCTTTTGACAACTTTCTCAAAACTTTTGAGTTCTTACTATTTTGAGATTGATTATGGTCAGCAAGAAAGCTCTGATTATAAAATTTAATGAAGGGATTACACTATGGTATTTATCAACATGAATTAGATTCTTATTTTTAAGTATTTTAAATCAAGTGTGTACATAGAGCAAAACAAAAAGATGCTACCCTAGAAGCTTACAGTTTTGAGTTCACTCATGCTTTTCAGCTATGCTTTTGTGGTGGTGGGTGGCTAAGTCCAGATATTTGAAAGAGAGTTCTAAATGTTTTAGACTAAGTAAGTTATTCCTATTTAGCATGGTTGTTAGTCATTCAGAGTGAATAATAATTTTAAGTGAATATTTAATGGAATTAAGGATAATTGACTGATTTGTACCTATATTTTGCCAAGATTTATCAAAATTTGCATATATCCTATTACAATTTGGGTTCACACTGAAGTTTTAAAAAATGAGTTATATTGATTAAAGTATTTTCTACTTGTGTACATTACTTATAATCATAGGTTAATGCATAATTATTTAAAATAATTATTCTTTTCTCATTCAGAATTCTCAAGCAATACGATCATCCCAATATTGTCAAACTTATAGGAGTTTGCACACAGAGACAGCCGATCTACATCATTATGGAACTGATTTCAGGTAATAGCATTTTAGAGGTTTCCATGATGACATTTTATTTTAAATTATTTTATTTTGTTTTATTTTCCATCACCATTTATCCCCCCCATACCCTCTTCTACCTCCACCCACCCTCCTCCACTCCCGCAAACACCACACTGTTGTCCATGTCCAAGGAGTTCTTTCGTTTTTCTTTTCCCCTTTTTTGCTCAATCCTTCCACCCCCCTCAAACTCCCCTCCCCAACAGAGCTGTCTATGTGCTCTACTATGATTCTGTCTCTATTTTGCTTGTTAGTTCAGTTTGTTCATTAAATTCCACATATAAGTGAAATCATAAGGTCTTTGTCCTTCTCTGACTGGCTTATTTCACTTAGCATGTTCTCCAGTTCTGTCCATGTTGTCACAAAGGGTAAATTTTCTTCCTTTTTATGGCCGAGTAGTATTCCATTGTCTAAATCAGGGGTCCTCAAACTACGGCCCGCGGGCCACATGCAAATACAAATATTGTATTTGCTCCCGTTTTGTTTTTTTTACTTCAAAATAAGATATGTGCAGTGTGCGTAGGAATTTGTTCATAGTTTTTTTTTAAACTATAGTCCGGCCCTCCGGTCTGAGGGACAGTGAACTGGCCCCCTGTTTAAAAAGTTTGAGGACCCCTGGTCTAAATGTACCATAGCTGTTTTATCCACTCATCTCTTGATGGACACTTGGGCTGCTTCCAAATCTTGGCTATCTATAATAATAAAAGCATAATATGCTAATTAGACCGGACAACCAAACGAACGTCCGGACGTCCTTCTGGACGTCCTTCCGGACAAGCCGCGGCTACGGGGGCCAAGGCAGAGGCGATTAGGGGCCATAAGGCAGGCAGGTGAGCAGTTAGGGGCGATCAGGCAGGCAGGCAGAGTGGTTAGGGGCGATCAGGTAGGCAGGCCAGTGGTTAGGCATGATCAAGCAGGTAGGTGAGTGGTTAGGGGTGATTAGGCAGGCAGGCGAGCGGTTAGGAGTCAGCGGTCTTGGGTTGCAAGAGGGATGTCCCACTGCTGGTTTAGGCCTGATTTGGGCCTCTACTTGTAAATAATGCTGCAATGAACATAGTGGTGTATATATTCTTTCTCGGCTTAGTGTTTTGTGTTTCTTTGGGTAAATTCTCAGAAGTGGAATCACTGGGTCATAAGGCAGTTCCATTTTAATTTTTTGTGGTAACTCCATACTGTTTTCCACAGTGGCTGCACCCATCTGCATTCCTATAAACAGTGAACAAGGTTTTCCTTTTCTCCACATTTTTACCAACACTTGTTGTTTGTTTATTGGTGATAGCTATTCTGACAGGTGTGGGGTGATGTCTCATTGTGATTTTAAATTGCATTTCTCTGATGATTAGTGATGTTGAGCATCTTTTCATATGTCGATTGGCCATCTGTATGTCCCCTTTGGAGAAGTATCTATTGAGGTCCTTTGAGCATTTTTTAATTGGATTATTTACTTTTTTGGTGTTGAGTTTTATAAGTTCTTTATGAAGTTTGAATATTAACCTCTTATCAGATGTATCATTGGCGAATATGTTCTCCCATTCAGTGGGTTGTCTTTCATTTTGTTGATGATTTCCTTTGCTGTGCAAAAACTTTTCATTGTGATATAATCCCATTCAATGACATTTTAATGCCATGTTTTATTACTTCTATATGTTCAATCTCTCTGATTTTAATATTTTCCTGATGACAAAGAGCATGTACACACACTCAATATTTTTATAGTCTATAATACTTTGCTATTTTTTAGAAAATGTCAACCAACCTTTTAAAAGAGAAAATAAATTATTGCAGTGTAGTTACATATGGAATGTAGCTATGTATAATGTTTATGTTTAGAAAAATAGTCTATTTTGTTTCATATTATAACAGTGAAATAATAGTATCTTATATATAGTTCATTTATATCATTTTCCAAGTACATTAACACACATACTTTAGTTTGGTTGTATATAATAATCCCATAGTGCTTTTGGTCACTTATGAACTATGAACTAATTTATATGTGGACAAAGAAAAAAGTAATCTGTCTTGGAGTTTGTCTTTGTATGTCTTGTGACTTTCAGCACCTCCAGGTTTTTTTGGTTAACAACTTTTGTCAACAAACAAAGATAACTTCAAACTGACACAGTACATTTTTTATTTATTTTCATTGTAAATCTTTCTGTTGTGGAATATATAATTATATATTATATAATTTGATCTTTATGAGATTTACTATAATAGGTAATAACTGCAAAGGATTTGCTTTGTTGCCTTTAATGACAACAAAGAAGAAACCTAAAAGAATATAAAAAATATTTTTAATATGCTTTTTATATATGTATACTTTATTGTATTGACATGTTTACACCCTTAAAACCATCTCCACAACCAAAGTAATGAACATGTCAATCATCCCCAAATTTTTCTCATGCCTCTTTTTAGTTCCTTCCTCCTGACATTCTTGGTCATCCTCCCCAGTCAACCATCCTCTACAGTCAACCACTGATTGCTTTTTGAAACTATATATGAATATTTCTTAGAATTTTACATGAATGGAATCATACAGTCTAGTACCTGTTTGTGTTGTAACGTCATTCCTTTTTATTGCTGAGTAGAATGAGATTACATGAATTTACCAGGGTTTATCCATTCAGCTGTTAATAGACTTTGGGGTTGTTTTCTGTTTGGGGCTACTACAAATGAAGCTAATGTAAACATCCATGCACAAGTCTTCGAATGGACATGTGCTCTCATATTTCTAGGGAAAGTGCATATTTTATTACTTAGAATGTTACATTGAACTTTATTGCCGAGTATTTTAAGACTTTAAAGTAGAATGAATGGATCATATGGAATGTGGATTTTTAAGACATAGCTGGTACTAAGCTAGTTATATCTCACTTTCTAATATCATAAAAATTGGGCCAAAATATTACGTTCAAAAATAATGGACTCATAATTTTATGACATTTTCAAGTTAAGCCTTGGTAACAAATTCTTCCCATTCTCTACTTTTTTCTGTCAATACAGTCCTATGCACTCTTTTCCTTTCTCATTAATGTGAACACATCAGAATTTGTAAAGCTAAATAATCACAAAAGCATAAAGTTCCTTTTAAAAAATATTTCCACTATGAGATAAAGAGCTCATAAGTATATGGTTGTGAAAAACTCAGGAGGCATTTAACCCAGGTATGCAAGGCTGATTTTGAAATTTAAATATCTATTAAGGTAATCCATCATATCAATAGGTTAAAAAAAGAAACAACACATTATCATATCAATTGATACAGTAGAAGCATTTGACAAAATCTAACACCCATTCATCATAAAAGTAAATTAAAAAAGGCCCAACGGCCAGTCAGTCTTGCCTGAAAGCTTGACACAGCCACTTAATAAGTTGTGTGATCTTGGTCAACTTCCTTAAACTTTGTGTCTTAGTTTCCTTACCTGTAAAGAAAGAATAATTAAGTTGTAAGGATGAATGCACTGTGATTGTATGTAAATACACATTATATCAATAATAGACAGATAGATAGATAGATATAGATATTTGGATAGATAGATATAGATATTTCTATAGACATCTGTCTCTTAGAGTGCTTGATACAAAACCATTTGTGTGTTCTCATAATCATCATTTTTATTTTATAAATAGAGGCCTATTGCATGAAGAGATTCGTGCAATAGGCCTTCCTTTCCCCTGGCTGCTGGCACCATTTTTCCTCCGGCACCCGGCACCCAGGCCTTCGCTCTGGCTGGGCTCCAGCCGGAGCCGGTCCCGGGGCCGTAAGGCTTTCGCTGCTCCGACAGCCCCTGGGCCATCGCTGCTCCGGCCCCCTGGCCGTCAGGCTTCGCTCCACCACTTGGAGCCTATGTATGCAAATTAACCGCCATCTTTGTTAGGTTAATTTGCATACTCTCCTGATTGGCTGGTTAGCGTAGCGAAGGTATGGTCAATTTACATGTTTGTCTATTATTAGGTAAGATTGGCTAAAAAGTAAGTTACTAAAATGCTATAATTTGGCAAGAAATTTAACTCGAACTCTAAACCTGCCCCTGCCACTAACTCTAATCCTACCCCTTTATTATAATTCTATCTAAGAATGACACACAAACAAATTGGGACATTTAAAATTTCTTTAGTTCTTCCCATTCTACCATCATTTGTGACTGTTTTGTTTGTACGTTGTAATATTTAGCCTTCATGGGTCTTTCTTTACTTATATGTAGAACTAAAGTGGCTAGATTAGATTGCCTCTGAATTTTAGCTTTAACCTATAATATTTTAGTTGTTAGGAAAATTTTTCTTAAATTTGAAACCTTTCATAACAAACTCTCAGACCACTCTAAAACAGTGTTTCTCTGTCCTTTTCTCTTTATATAGTAGGCATGATGGGAAAATAACCAGATGGTTTTCATTCTTATAAAAGTAGCATAATAATATAAAACATTTTACAGTTACATAAAATTTTACAGTCGTCACAGCACTTTAACATTATGTCATTTGTCCTAGCAGGCAGTATTTTTATCCTCATTTACAAATAAGCTAAATGAAGTTTAGAGAGTTTAAAGTGACGTGTCAACATCAATTAAACAGCAAGTGGAAAATCGTGCTCTGTTTTCTACTGTCATTCAGTTTATAAGGGGGTCAAAATATATAATCCTTTTATGAATTGAAAATATAAATGAAAATTCAAGCCAATGTCTATGCAAGATACTCTATGGGCAAATACATGAATCCTTGTTCCATAATTTCTCAACCTGGTGCACAGATAAGTAAATAGCTATTGCAGTAAACAGAAAAATGTTTGTTTGATTTACTTTTTTGTCTATGGGGATCAAGCTGTGGAGAGAAGATTTAGAAAACTTTAAAAGCAAAATTTAATAACTGCTTAGTGACTAATATGCAAGCCATTTCAAGAATGTATTATGCAAAGATTTAATATGCTGCTGTTCCCGTCAGATAACTGAGCCCATTGAAATCAAATCCGAAATATATTTTAACCACAGTAATGTTTGAAGAAATTATAAGCATTTGAGAATTCACATTTAGAGTGAATACTCCCAAGATAATCCTGTTTTCATTTGAATCATCTCTTGAATTACAAATACCTTATTTATTTACTTGTTTGCTATGAGTTGCTGCATAAGTAAAATCTAACAAAAGGCAATTTTAAATGGAACTAGGAAATACTAAAACAAAAACAAACAAAAAAACCCTCTAATATGCTCACATATGACCCCCATTTTATTTTACAAACAAGTTGTGTATTACTTAGGAATTCAAATGAAGGAAATGAGTTGTTTGTGACAAACATGACTTTAAAAAAGGAATATTTATGGTGCAGGCATCTGTCATTTGATTTTATATCGGTGGTTAAATTAGGGCTGCCACCAGATACCCTGATGGATAGGAGACTAAGCAATTTAACCTCTACTACTATGTCTCTGCACATCCTGGGTATAGAGGTGCTAATTTTAGCAAGCCTTAGAAAATGCCAGTCTTCACTCTTTCTTTGACTAGAAACTTGTAAACTGCCTCCTCCTTTCTGACCTGGATGTTCTCTTTGAGTTCAGAACTTCCTGGAAGTAACTGAATGTTATATTATCTGGTACATTCCTCAGCTCACACAGATGTGTGCCCCTGGGCAATCCTCGAACTTATCTTAATTTTAGAATGACTTATGGCTTTGGAACTTTTAGAATTATTGAAGAATTTTTACCAGTTTTTAGAAATCATCAAAATATATCTCATCTTTATAAGATGCTTTAAAAAAAGGAATTGAGCTTATATAGTTTGTATTGTATAGAGATTTTACCTTAGAAATCTGGACATAATTAATAATACCGTTCTCATAAATATCTCTAAATTTTCAGTAGACATCTTTCCATTGTCAGCATTTTTTTTAAATTTTTGGTTTCCATTTGTAATTTCTATAGGTAATTTCATGAATTTTTGTCATTGTATTAAATTCTTTTTAAAAATAAACATTTTGCCCTGTCAACTCATCATGAAATTTTTTAATTTTATGTGATTTCAACTAAAGCAATTTAAGTGATGTGATATTATAGCAATAGGGAGTTATTATATTTAGTAGTCCCTGGAAATGACAGTTCCCATTCCTTTAAAAATAAGCTCCCAGCATTTTGGCTCTGGATACTTACCTTGCATGTGTTTCTCTCACTCATCATAAATGTAGAAAAGGGCAAATTATACCAACAAAACATTCAGGAACACGGCTTCTGGCACTCACTGAAAGAGAGCCCTCAAACTATGCCCTGGCACCTTGCCTTACAGACTTAACCCATCCCCAGTTGTATTAACAGTATCACTTCACAGCAGCAAATTATGAATTCAAGAGAAAGGATAACATAGCAATTCTCAGATTAATACTTTTTACCAAAAATTATAAGATATGTCAGCTCCATGGCTGGGTGTTTTATTTTGCTAATAAATTATTAAAGAAGAACCTAATTTTGTGGAGTTTATTACTTCATGTTGTTTGGAGATGTTGATAGAATACTCTTTTAAATCAAATTTGGTATGAGTCTCAATGAGTATAATTATAAAAAAGTGCACAGTAAATTTCATTTTTGGAGAATGGGTAACTTTTTTTTAATATATTAACTGATGTTAAAATATCTAAACTTACACATTGGTCTTTATTTTGTGTAGTTCAAGTATAATACATTAATGAAAAGCAAAGTAAATGCACTCTGTTGCCAACTTATATCATAGATAATAGATTTTGATATAATTAAAATATTTCCAAAACAACTTTCTAAAGGGAATGGCATATTTAAATTTATATTTCTTTATCAGCCAAATGATATGTTGGACTATCACAATGTGTCATTTGCTGCCTAATATCCCAAAGTAAATGTAGATGAAATAGTTAAACTGGCCATTTCTCCAGACACTAAAAGCACTAATATCCTTTGAAATTAGTGACTTTGTTTTGCACGTTACCTAAATTGACAACCTGGTGGTATTACACACCTGTGATACTGGCATTTTCCTATTGTTTTTCAGGTAGACCACTCCCTTCTAAGTGCATGTTCTTTCCCATAGGCTGAGCTAAATGCTGAAAACATTAACCCAGAAGGAGGATATGAGAAATGAAACCTAAAATATGACTATTACTTTATTACTTCTTTAACTTGAGTGGTTTAAAAGAAGTGCCTAGGGATTTCTTTATCAATGAGCAAAGGTTATGTTATAAAAAACAGGTTTACATGGTACATTTGAACCATAGATGCATTGTGAATATATCTGCGCAATATTGCTCATATGTTTTTTACAGGGTTGGGCAAAAATAGGTTTACAGTTGTGAGCATGGGGAACAGAATTCATTGTAGTAGTAGTATTTATTAACTAGAGGCCCGGTGCACAAAAATTTGTGCACTGGGGGGGGGGGGGGGGGCCCTCGGCCCG
>NW_005358650.1:5381029-5390520 GCF_000412655.1 Myotis brandtii
CTGGGTGAGGGGCTGATGGCTGTTTGCAGGCTGGCCACAGCCCCTTCAGTGTGGAAGTCCCCACTGGGGTGCCTGGACATCCTGGGTGAGGGGTGGAGGGCCGTTTGCAGGCTGGACACAGCCTCTTCAGGGTGGGGGGTCCTGCTGGGATGCCTGGCCAATCTGGGTGAGGGGCTGAGGGCTGTTTTCAGGTTGGCTAAGCCCCCCAGCGGGGACCCTCACCCTATGAGGGTGTGGCCAGCCTGGGTGAGAGGCTGATGGCTGTTTGCAGACTGGCCAAGGCCCCCAGCCACCCAAGCTCCCAGTGGAGGCTGGCTGGAAGCAGGTATCTGGGATTTATTTGTCTTCTATAATTGAAACTTTGTTGCTATTAGTGGAGGCCACAGCCAGCTCAGGGCACACGGGAAGCGTGGCTTCCTCCATCGCCTGGGCAACCAAGCCTCCTGCTTGCTCCAGCTTCGTGTCTGCTGGCTGCCATCTTGGTTGGGTTAATTTGCAGATAGTCACTCTAATTGGCTGGTGGGCGTGGCTTAGGGCTAGTGAAGGTATGGTCAATTAGCATCTTTGTCTTTTATTAGTGTAGATTATTATTTGCCATACGAACTACTTTTGCACACCCCTGTGTATTCTGAGCATCTGATGGCACTTGCCTTCAGCAAGGAGGCAGATAGCTTGGTGAGCAGAACAAAGCAGGTTATGAACCATAGTCTTGCTCTTAGATCCTGTTTTTTAAAAACTCTTTATGGTAATCAAAGTTCCTTAATGATTCAAAGTAATGTAGGAATTAGGAACACATCTGCATCCTTACACAGGAATAAGTAGTTCTTTTAAGACTAGAGGCCCAGTGCACAAAAGTCGTGCACTCGGAAGGTCCCTCAGCATGGCCTGTGACCTCTCGCAGTCTGGGAGCCCTCAGGAGATATCTGACTGACGGCTTAGGCCCGCTCCTTGTGGGCCTAAGCCGTCACTTCTTATGCTTTCTCCCGCCACCACTGCTGCATTCACCATCTGTGAGCCTGGCTTCTGGCCGGGCAGTACTCCCCCTATGGGAGTGCACTGACCACCAGGGGGCAGCTCCTGCATTGAGTGTCTGCCCCCTAGTGGTCAGTGTGTATCATAGGGACCAGTTGTTCTGTGTGGTTGATTTGCATATTAGCCTTTTATTATATAGGATACTGGTTAGTTTTACTGTTGTTTTGTTAGGTTTTCACTTTTAAGCTTTTGTTACTATACCTGGAAAAGTCTTAAAATACTCAGAAATAAAGTTTAAAGTAATATTCTAAATAATAAGAAAATATGCATTATGTTTGAAACCCTATTTATATGTAATGCAAATCTTAGAAGTATGAATAGGACTAGTAAAACTGGTGAATCCAACTGAAATTTAAAAATCAAATTTTGATATAATTTCTTGTTTTTACAAATAAATAGGTTTTCCTCTGTAATCACTCCAGTGTATATGAAACTGAGTGCCTATTAATATGAGGTTTTCATATTATCAGAATTATAAGGAAAACAGCTATTTAAATGGTGAGGAGCACAAGCTATTTTTTTCAAGATTAAAAGACAACTGAAGATCAATTGAAACAAAGTTCTTAAAAAAATTATTCATGATGAAAGTTGAAAAGTGAGAATGTTTGTTTTTTTCTAACTGCATTAAAATGTATGATAGACTACTTTATGTAGAAACCAAACAAATGCCCAAATGCCTCTTAGTAGTTTTAGCCAAAGATATTATAATGTTACATTCTTACTTTCCTTTGTAAATTTTATCACTTTCTAGTTTGAAGTTGTTCTGTGTATTCAGAAATGATAGACAAACCCTGGACTCTTTCTAAATTGTGGAAGAAATGAAAACCTTCCGATTTGTATTTGAGAAGGTATATCATTCTATTCATAGGTACCATTATTCTTTAAACTGAATTTTACTTACTACTTAAGGCCGGGTATTCTGTTAGGTTGTTCATTCATTTATTCAACAAATAGTTACTGAATGCCTACGATGTATTCCAGGTACTGACGATTCAACAGTGAAGAAAACAGACCAAAGTCCTCATAAAAATCCAAAATTCCTGCTCTCTTGAAGCTTACATTTTAGTGGGGGAAGAAATATGTTAGATAAATAAGTAAAATGTAAATATGTTGAATGTTATTAAGAAAACAGAGCATAGAGGGAAGATGATAGGATTTGTTGGGATGGGTAGAGGTTGAAAGTCTTAGTGGCCAGGGAAGGCCTCAGAAGGGTAGGATGTTTGGGTAAAAGCCTGATGAATGTTAGGGAACAAGGTCTGTGGGGATCTGGAGTATGAGCATTCCAGACTTCATGGGATTGCAGAGAGAGCAGAGTGGATGAAATAAGGGTCGGAGGAGAGTAGAAGATGAGGTCAGAGAGAGGGAATGGGTTCAAACCATACAAAGCTTTGTAGATCTTAGTGACACTCTATTTCAATTTAAGGAGTCTTCTTGTGGAGGTTACCCTAATCTGAACATCTACTAGTAGGTTCTTGCTGGTCTTATCACCTTTCAAGGGTAAATAATGTAAACAGAGCTTCACATTTATGACAAATACCATGGAAAATACTGAATACCTTTTAAGCCCTCCAGGTCTAAGAAATTGTTTTTCATTGTGTCATAAATGTGAATACCCTTTTAAGGATGAAATCAATCTTCTACTTGTTAACTGCTCATTTTATGACAAGCCAAATTAATTACTTCTGAAAATCCATTATGCATTTTTCTTTTCTCATTTCTTCACTAGTTTTCTGGTCATTTTTAATATCTCTCTTCTCATTTAGGTACTCTTTATTTCCTTTCCTTGGTTTTCAGATACTATTTAAACATAAAACATCTTCACAAATTCATCTTGAAGCACTGTGCTTTATATTAAGAATTGTATAGCCTTGTGTCATTGAAAATGTAAACATAATATTAGAACTGTCATTATAACAAGGTTTTGTGTATGTGAAACTTTCCTGTTCTTTATTTGCCTTCATTTGTCCTTCTCTGTAAAGCTGAAGTAGATTGTCATTGGTATCTATTTGTGGGCATGAATTTCAATTTCAGGAAGAACATGAAATAGCTGTGCCTGAAATTAAGCTGTGCCTAATAAATACACCTGGAAAATGTAACCTTTGCTAGAAAATGTAACTTTGCCTAAAGTCTTCTGTGTCAAAATTGAGACAACAGTATCACATTTGACAATATCTGCAATTAAAGTGAAAGGCTTTCTATAGCAAACTGAAAGATTAAAGAAGTGACTTTATATAGCATCTTTAATCATTTCATATCTTAAGAGATTACACATATTAAATATTTTCAGGTAGGCAACTGGTGTTTTAAGACTTGTTTTTTTCTTCTCTTACATGTTAGTCAGATGGTATTGAGAGCTTTATCAAGATCTTTGATAAAGATTTCCAAGTTAATTTATCTTCTAAGAAGATATTTGCTCCCAGCAAGTGCTATATCTCTATATTTTCTATCTTGGCTACTACAAGTAATAAAGAAACCCTTTCTATAATAACATCTATCATTTGTTGAATAGGATAAAAGATGCAAATACTTGTGTTTCTGCAAATTTTTCCATCTTTAAAAGTGCTTTTTAAAAATAAATAATGCATAATATTATTTGAAGAATTTATAAATATGTCATTGAGATTATTTTTAAGAGTCAATTTCATATTCTTTCATTCTTTTTAAAGTGGAATTTCTAAATTAATGAGGCTGTAATTTGAAGGATTTTTATTATTCTCTTAAAAATATTCCAAACTAGTCGGCTTTGATAAAAATAAACCCTCCAAATGACTACTTATTGAGAACACCTATATCACCTTGTATTTAAGTGACTTTGAAACTTAGAAATATCCCTGTTTTTTCTTTAAGACTGTACATTCTTATCTAATGAACATAATAAACTGATGAACAAAATAGATCCAGAGACATAGAAGCATGGAATAGACTGTCGAATCTCAGAGGGAAGGTGAGGGTAGGTGAGACGAAATCAACCAAAGAACTTGTATGCATATTTGCATAACCCATGGGCACAGACAATAATGTGGTTCAGGCCTGGGGTTGGGTTGGGGGTGTCAAGAAGGAGTCAGTGGGGGGAAAAGGGACATATGTAATATTTTCAACAATAAAGATTTTTAGAAAACATTGAAAGTATAAAGTAAAAAAAAAAAAGACTTTCCATTGTGACATTTGGATTAATTACTTTATTTGATAAACACTTACTGAGTTTCATCCACCATATACATTGGTGAAAAATATATCCATGATCTCTTCCCTCAGTGAATTCACTGGAGCAGGAGAGACATATATTTAACACTAATCACAAATAAATTTATTGCAAACTTTGCTCTAAAAAGAGTATTTCTCAGAGATATGGCAACAGGTGGCACCTAGTTTATTTTAGAGGCCTTAGGAGACAACTCTAGGAGGTGACATTTGTGTTATGACCTGAAAGATAAAAGCAGTCTACCTTTGCAAAGGGCTAGGAAGAGGCACAGAGAATAGCAGGTACAAAAGCTATGGGTAGGAATTGCTTTTATATTTGAGCAACAGGAGGAAGAGTAGAATGACTGAGGCATACTGAGCCTGGGAGAGACTGGCATATAATAAGGTTGCAAAGGTAGAGATGGAGTGATGAAGGGCCTCTTAAGTCAGAATAAGCAATTTTTTATTATATTCCCCAAATAATTGTGTTTTAGGCAGTGATTTTTTTTTACGTATTACTTTCAAAGAATATGTAGGAAACACAGTGACAGATCAGCTTAGATCCCCCTTCCCTTTGCAATTCTTCTTGGCGGCAGCAGTTCTTACTAGTTTATTGTAGGGTTTTGCTGTCTGATTTCGTTTATTTAATTTTAGTTTTATTCTTTCAGTGCTTTTCTTTGCAAATTGAAACATATATGAATATATGTCTTATTAACATAAGTAACTTACTGTACATACTCTGCTGCTCTCTGTAGTTTTAAAAATATTTTTTAATTTTTAAATTACAGTTGATGTATAATATATTAGTTCAGGTGTACGACCCATTGATTAGACATTTATATAACTTACGAAGTGATCGCTTGCCTTAGAATTTCAATAATATCAGCAAAAGCACCACCTTAAAATAAATTAGGTAAATTTAGTCCCCTCCTCCATAATATAAAAAAACTTATTTCCAGAGTAATTTCTAGTCCTGACATTCTAAGGGTTTGTGAAAGCAGACTCTGGAATCTGTAGTGGCAGTTCACATAATGTCTGGCAAGATTATATATATATATATCTGGTGCCCCTTGAAACCAGCAAGTTAGAAATCCTGTGAGATGTACTTTTATTTCATAGAGCTGTTATCATAACTGCTATCAAGTTATGTTCTCAAAGATCATCTGCAAGGGAGAAATGCAGAAGGTCCCCACTATTCTGCAGTGTTAGCATAACATGACTATTAAGGAACCTCATCTGAAAAGACTAATGTCACGTATTAGTCCAAATTGGGAAAACCACACACTCAGCTCTACTTCTGGCTGGGCTGAATTTTTCTACTTAGATAGCAAGCCGTTCACTAAGTGCTTCTTTAAAAGAAAAAAAGTAGAATCAGGAAAGCTAGTACATTCTTGGAGTTATTTTCAGTGTTTCATCTTCCTCATCTTTCCCCAAAACTGATCCATTTCTAGCTTCTTATTGAGTATTTTAATATCTTATTTTTAGTCTTTCTTTGGATAGTTCTTAGTATAAACCTCATCACCTGTTTGACATCTTGGTTAATTTTTTTTCTGTGCAATTAATCTCTCCTAACTACACATAACCAACATGTAGCAGTCAGTATCATCTCCTTCAGTATTTGCATTGATTTTTTCTTCAAGAATTGTTTTGGCTTATATCCTATTATATAAAATCTATTCTGTGTTTCATGGAGTACAAATTGAATCAGCTTTCATTGTTTATGATTGTATAGATTTTTCCCCTTATATTTGATGAGCCAGCTAACAACCACAACTTTTATTAGTACAGATTAAAGAGCAAAGGTTTATTTTTTAATAAGAACCTGAACAATGGCATAAATGGAGCCTCCAAAGAGCTGCCTACAATTTATTAGTTACTTTGATTATTATATGTCCTATATAATAAAAGGGTAATATGCAAATAGACCAAACAGCAGAATAGCCAAACAACCAATCAAAGCATAATATGCTAATGATATGCTAAGGCTGCTTAACCACTTGCTGTGATATGCACTGACCACCAGGGGGCAGATGCTCTGACCAGGAGGTTAGCTTGCTGCTGGGGTTTGGCTCAATTGGGGACTGAGCGAGATGGGCTGGACCCTCCCTGAAGCCCTCCCATGGTCCCTCTCCGGCCCGATAGTGCACCGGTAGGGTCCCTCAGCCTGGCCTGCACCCTCTCGCAATCCAAGACCCCTTGGTGGATGTCAGAGAGCCGGTTCAGCCCAATCTCACAGGGCACTCCCCTTGGGAAGGCGCCAGACGCAGAGCTCATAGCTGGCAAGCGCTGCTATAGCAGCGCAAGCCTCTCCCAATCAGAACTGATTGGGCGTGAGTCCATGGGAGGCACAGTGGGGCTGGGATGAGCGGGAGCGGCACGTAGGAGCTACAGGTGGCATTGGACTGTGGATTTCGGCCCGATCCCTGCAGGCCACCCAGAGGAACCCCACCCATGCACGAATTCATGCACTGGGTCTCTAGTTTTAAATGTATAAATGAACACAACTAAAGCAAACATCTCAGAAACAAGTTTATATCCTAAAAAACATGGGACATGAATTATACATTTTATATGTCAACAGAGACTAGTACCTATTAATTTAATAAACTTTGAAGTTGTTCAAAGATAAATTAAGATTTCTATGTGATTTAATGACAAGAAATCATTAGTAGTACAGCCCTGATGATCTCTTTTCTCCAAGACAAATTGATAAATTAATATTCTTGTTTATATAATTTCTCAAAGTTTGTTTAATGAGATTACTTCCTCAGAGTTCCATTAATACTGAACAACAGGTAAGACCAAATTTCCACAGCACGGAGTAAAGCATCTTTAAGAGCTATTGAGAGTTACAGCTTCTATCCTCTTACGAAAAGTTGCTACAAACAATAATAAAGCATTTCTTATTGTTTCCTACTTATTCCAGATGTGTGTGTGTGTGTAAAATATATACATATATTTACATTTACATTTATGTATGTAAATTTTTTAATTCTCCAAGTAATCTTCTGATACAGATATTATTTTAACCATTAGGGATCTTTGAGTTGCTAGTACAGAAACTATATACAATATTATAGAGATTTTGTAAGTTCACTTAATTGAAAAATCTAGAGGGAAGTTACTCTTGAGGAGGTTACTCCAGTGGCTCCAGCATGTCACCCAAAACTATTCTCTTTCCTTCACTCTTTGCTCTCCATGGTGGTGGCTCCATTTGAAGACTGCCAGTCTTTGTGTTATTCATGCTGTCTATACGCTTTCAGTAGCAAAGCATGCTGCTTTCTTGGTAGTTTTCTTCACACACAAAAAAAAAATAAAAAAATTCATTCCCCTCTTAAATACCTCCTTGTATATCAGTGGTCTGAATTAAATTGTGTGCCTGTCCATGAACCAGTCACTTGCACAGGGGAGTGGACTTAATTGGTTAAGCCAATCCAGAACCACCCTTATTATTGGGGGTGAGGTTAATACGTTTCAAAATGGAAGAAGGGCAGTCTTCTAAAATAAATTGAGGTGAATGAAGAATAGATGTATGACAAGCAACCAGTCCTGACTGCAGCTCTTTCTCATTTTATGTAAAAAAAACTAGAGGCCCGGTGCATGAAATTAATGCACGGGAGAGGGGGAGGGTTCACTCAGCCTGGCCTGCACCCTCTCCAATCTGGGATCCCTCTCGCAATATGGAACCACTGACTCCTAACCGCTCACCTGGCTGCCTGCCTGATGCCCCCAACTGCTCCCCTGTTGGCCTAATCCCCCTAACTGCTCTCCCCTCCTGGCCTGATCCCCCTAACTGCCTATCTGCTCTCCCTTCCTCTCCATGCCCTATGGACCCCAGAGCAGGCTTGCAGAGAGCTCTCCACTGCGGCCCCGCCCCTGTCCTGATTGGTCATTACCTGACAGCGTCCTGGCCAGTTTACATATTCTTCTATTATTAGTATGGATAACTTCAACAACAATAAGTTGTAATGTTTGTTGTGTGCGTTATGTGCTTGGCACATGCTTAGTTCTTTAGATACATTCAGTCTTCAAGACCATCTTGAGACATAAATGGAATTAATTTTTTTTTTAAAGAAGTTTAGAAAGGTTAAACAGCTTACCCAAGGCTACATAGCTAGTTAATCAGACCAAGGTCAATTGGATTTCAATCTCCATGCTCTTTGCACCATGCCATGCTCTCCCTAGTAAGCCAAAGTTGGCTTTGAAAATGCATTGTGTTAGAAATTCATCCTGGTGAAGAATGCTAGAAAATAATCCACCCTATTTTAGTTTAATATGTTGTCTACCCACAGAAATAAGCCTTGTTAAGACAGGGTCACAAAAGGGAAGTGATCTTGTTTTGTTCTTTTTGTACACCAAGATTCTTAATTGCAGTGGCCAGGTAGGTTACTCTGTGCTACATGTATACACACACACACACATATCCGTCCATGCATACACATATACATATACACATGGGCTGCATATATAATTGTGTATATCACAAATTGGAAGGGAGGTTCTTTAACTCGATACTTAATGAAAATGACAAAATGAGATCAAAGGGACTCTACAGCAGAAGTGGGGAACACCTGGTCTGTGGTCTAGCCCTACCAAAGCATTGTGGGTGAGTTAATTAAATGTTTGACCAAATATAGCAGGCGAATTTTTAAGTTGATAATTTTGTATGGCCTGCAAGTGATGTTATAAATATCCAAATTGCCCTTGGCAGAAAAAAGGTTCCTCACCCTGCTCTACAGTAACCTCTCAGTGAATACTTGAGACTACATGATCTGATGTCAGTCTCCAGTTCATCCTCACTTAATAAAGTACCAATGAATAGCATGCCTAAGGGAAGAGTTCTGGCCAGTCTGAATTATTTTCTGGGTATTCTGGCTTTAGTTCCATACTCTAGCCCCCTGGGGTGTTTACTTCCTGTTTCAGTGTTCTTTTATATATATACTAGAGGCCTGGTGCACGGATTCGTGCACATTGAAAGTAAATTAATTAGAAGGTGGCCAGCAGGGCAGGACTGTGTGAGACGGGTTGGACACGCCCTGGAGCCAACCTCCCACGATCCCTCCCCAGCCGGCTGCACCTGGGTGGCACTGGGGCTCAAAGGGCATCTGCGGAGCAGGGTCCCTTCGGCAGATGGGGTCCCTCATCCTGGCCTGTGGGGATCAGGCCGAAACCAGCAGTCCAGCATCCCCCAAGGGGTCCAGGAGTGCAAGAGGGCACTCTGCAAAGTTGCTGTTGCTCGGCAGCTCCTGCATTGAGCTTCTGCCCCCGGTGGTCAGTGT
>NW_005358650.1:5390648-5458776 GCF_000412655.1 Myotis brandtii
AACTCAGGCATGTGCCCTTGGCCGGAATCAAACCTGGGACCCTGCAGTCTGCAGGCCAACGCTCTATCCACTGAGCCAAACCAGCTAGAGCAGTTTCAGGGTTCTTAACGCTTGCACTTGTCCAAGGCTCAGGCTTTCAGTACTGAATCATTATTTAATTCTTACTGGAGGCCTTGCTTTTCTACAGCAATCTGCAAGAAACTGACTAGGGCTGTGGAATGGTGCAGCTCTGCTCCTTTATTTAAGAACACTGTGTCTATGGCTTGAATCTATAAATTGGAATTAAATTTAAATTTTACTTCAATAATTTAATGATTGTAAGCAAGACATTTCTCTATGGCAAATTTTTGTTGGATTAACTAAGAGACAGACTCCCTTTCATCTGTATCTTCAGCTGTGTCATATATTTAGAAATAGCTGTATCTAACTCCTCTTTCCCAATACTTTACCTTCACTTTAAAAATTATTTTTAAATGTTTTTATTGATTTTTACAGAGAGAGGAAGGAAGCGAGAGAGAGAGAGAGAGAGAGAGAGAGAGAGAGAAAGAGAGAGAGAAACATCAATGAAAGAGAGAAACATCAATCCATTGCCTCCTGCACTGAACCTGCAACCTGGGTATGTGCCCTGACTGGGAATCAAACCCGGGATCTTTCTGTGCACGGGAGGATCCTCAACCAACTGAGCCACACTGGCCAGGCTATACTTTACCTTTATTGACTTGGCATCATTTTTCAGCCATTTTTTAATGCTATTTAAATGTTGTCTTTTCTTTGTTTACCCATAGATTATGCATTTGTTGTTTTAATCTTATCTACCAAAGGTTGCTTCTTCGAAAATCATTTCATTTTTAGATGATGTGATTTCTAAGACAGTAGTGTTACAGAGCTCAGAGTCTTAAATACACTAAGTTTTATTGTTGGAATGTAAAGATTTTAATGGCATCCATCAGGTGCTATTGATAAGAAATGTAATGTCTTTATTTTAACATTTAACAAGCATTTAAAAAGCATAGTTCTGACCATTGGAGAGGGGCTAAATGTTAAAATTAATGAAAAATAGTTCTTTATGGGTAACTTATAAGCTGTAAGAAGGAGATATAAATACTTTTTTTACTCATTCATTCAAAAATGTTTATTGAGATATTACATTCTAGATATCACGTGGTAGATGTCTATACAATTCTCTTTACAGGGGTTATAATCTGGGGTGAGGGTGGGGAGTACAAGGAGGATTGTAAGAAGGAGACAATTTAAAAAGAGCTGAAGGCAGACGGAAACGTGCTGAATATGAGCTAACTAGGGAGAGAAATAATATTAGGATTTGACAGAACATTGGAGTTTTCATAATGCTGCTTTAAGTCAAATTCCAGAAAAGATGTTTTTACTTGAAAGTTATTCCACAGTGTAAACAAATCCTATGAGGTTTTAAAACCAGAGGGTGCACTTTTTCTAAAATAGGCCAATGTACATCTAACAAAAGAATTAATGTATATATGGGAATATTGGTCCAAATAATAACTTGAACTAAATATTGATTTTTAAGTCCATTTTAATAGACATTTGTGTACCTATTAAAGGTGAGAAGTTGGTTAGTTTTGCTGTTTACTGTGGCATTTATGTGTTTTGTTCAGAAAATTAGTTAAACTTGATAGAAACTATTTCAACAATCTTCCTAGTAATTTAATACATTTGATATTCTCCTAAACAAAAATGAAAAACAAAAAGAGTAAACTGTCTGACACTGTTAAAGTTATTTTTAAGCATAAGTCTTACTGATTTTGTAAATGGTTCACCTAAATTTGTATAACACTTGATTTGTGAATAAGAGAAGAGGTTCAGAAAAGAATATTATAAGGAAAATTAGGCAGGTTCTTATTTTCTAGGAACTCTCATTAAAGAAAAAGCCGTTAAGTCTTTACTTCTAGAGTTGTTCCATTTTAGGAAGCGTAGGCCCTGGTGAAGAGGATAAAAAAGTTTAGGAAATAGCCATTAAAATGCTAATTTCTCTTGCAAAAACCTGGCTAATATCTGAAGGCCTAATAGAAAGTGGGAATTATTATTTTTAGAGGACATCCATTCTAATATACTTGAACTTTTTAAATTTGTTAGAGTGACATTGGTTAATTACGTTTCATGTGTGCAATTATATAATACATCATCTGTATATTGCTTTGTGTGTTTACCACTCAAAGTCAAATCTTCTGTCACCATATATTTGATCCCCTTTACCTTATCTTCCCCTTTCCTCTGGTAACCAGCACACCGTTGTCTGTGTCTATAAGTTTTTGTTTGATTGTCTTGTTTGTTCATTTCTTGCTTTCAGTTTTATATTCTACATATGAGTGAAATCATATGGTTCTTGATTTTTTCTGTCTGACTTCTTTATTTGAATGTAATACATTATACACTAACAAGAGAAAAATAATCAAAACATCGCCTTCAATGCTGTATTAATAATGAATGCAGTTTAAGGCTGTACTATTTTACATGATAATCCTGGCCATATATAGCTTCTGAGCTCTTGAGGTTTTGAAATGTGGATAGTGCTTCTTAAAAAAACTAAATTTATAATTGTATTTCCTTTTAATTGTTTTAAAAATCGATACATGAAAACTTTAAGTATGTTTGGAACAACCTATGTATATGAATCTACTTTATAACTGTAAATTTTATGAAATCTAAATACAGATACAATATTTTCAGATGAAAATTTGCATCTAAATTGAGATGTCCCATAAATGTTAAACATATTTTAAAAACTTAGGATGATAAAATGTAAAATATCGCCACTAAAATTTTTATAATGATATATATTGATAAATAATGTTTTGGATCTATTGGCTAAAGAAAAAATATATTACTAAAGTAAATTTCACCTTTTGTTGTTACTTTTCAAAATGTAACTATCAGTAAATTTAAAATTACTGTGTGGCTTGAATTATACTAGTATTTCTTTTGAACCATGCTGGTTAAAGGTGCTTCTCCTCATCATAGAATTCATTTGATGCCTAAAAATGCAATCTGGCGCAGCAGCTAAATCTTATTAGCGAAATCATACCCATTTCCCCCCTCTGTCTGGGTCTACTGACAGTGATGGTATTGTTAATAATATCAAAATATTTTTAAAGCAATTACTGAGTCTGATAACTAATTCAATATCATTGAGTTATTTTGTTTAATTCATAATAATTACAATCTTTTATTTGATATTAGAGAGAATAAAATTTACAAAACTTTAGTCAGGCAAATTGGTGAGAAATTGCATGTCTTTGTTTAAATATTATCATCCTGTATTAAGTAATATCCAATGTGAAGCACTTAAAGTACTTAAACTGTACCTGGGAGAGTTAATGATGTCTGTTTTCTCATAAGATGTGTCCTTTTTATATTTTCTTTCATCCCCACCTCAAACAAAATGGCCAGGAAGCATGGCCAAATGTGTTGTGCTTTTTGTTCTGTGTGAGGTATTTATAATAGGTGATAAATGTGACTTTCATCATGATCTTGTCTCATTGTTCGTCTGTCAATTCTTCTAGGAGGTGATTTCCTCTCCTATCTGAGAAAAAAGAAAGATGAATTAAAAACCAAACAATTAGTGAAATTTTCATTAGATGCTGCTTCCGGTATGTCATATCTCGAGAGTAAAAAATGTATACACAGGTAAGGAGAACATTTTAAAAACATTTCCAGTTTTATTAATAGAATGCTAGAAAATTATATATTTGTTACAATACAGCAATAAATTTCTTTTACAAAACTTAAATATTTTCATTTTAGTTTTCATATTGTGTGTGAAAGCAATATTTGACAGTTATTTATACAGGAGTGGGCAAAAGTAGGGCTACAATTTCTATGTAAAATAATACAATAATAAATAATAGTACAAGAATTAACTCTGTTTCATGTACTCACAACTGTAAACCTTTTGCCCATCCCTGTATAGTTCACAGAAACATTTTTTTTTCTATCTTACTTGAGGTAAATACACCTAATTAGGCAGTGATTTACCTATCAAGTAAAATTTGTTTTGTTATAATCATGAATAACATATTGATAAGTTATACCACAAGTTAGTCATATATGCAGCTACAGTCTCATAGCCAATAAGACTGTGTCATGTGTCACCTATTTGCAGTTTTTAAAAGAATTTACTTTAAAAGTCATGGAAAAGCATAACAGTAGAACAACAATTCATGACAGTGAATTTAACCAAGGGTAAAAGATTTTAGTGTACTAGTTATTTCAAATAAAATTTTAGAAAACATTCTCTAATTATATTATAACCAATGACTAGTTCTCAATGCTTTCTTGATTATGATTAATGTTCTTTAATGCTAAATGTTAGTACAACTTAAGATCTCTTGCAGAATTCATGTCAGATCATAAATACGGCTAAGTCTATAATTGTAAAATGCAGTGTGCAATTGATGAAGTTTTTATTTTTTGGAAATAGCACATAATACTATTTAATGTGGAGCAGGGTTCATTGTCAGATTGAATTATTTAAGCCTGTTTAGTAATTCAGGTATATTTTTCTCTAGTGTGTTTTATTATGCAGCCTTTGACTTAACATTCTGGTGGGGTTATATAGTATATATAATTAGAGCAGAATAAAATTAACTTCCCCGATGTACACATCAATTGATACTTTTTATACTTAATCCCCCCAATACACATTTTTTAAAATATATGTTTTTATTTTAAGAAGAAGGAAGAGGGAAAAAGAGATAGAAACATCAATGATGAGAGGGAATCATTGATTGGCTGCCTCCTGCATGCCCCACACTGAGGATTGAGCCTGCAATCTAGACATGTGCCTTGCCCAGGAATTGAACCGTGACCTCCTGGTTCATAGGTCAATGCTCAACCATTGAGCCATGCTGGCTGGGCCCCCCATACACATTTTGCTTAGTGTTCAATTTTATTCTAAAGCTAAAATTAAGGCTTATGTTTCAAATATGGTTTAATGATTGTATATATTTAAAAACATTTCAATAGGGAAACTATTTTTCTGGAATTTAAGACACCTATAACTCATTGTATTTATGTTTTACTTTCCATAAATAGAGATCAAATTACATTATAATAGATATTTTTAAAGACTTAAAGTATTTGATTTTGGACAAAATTGTATTATTTACTTTATTAGACAAAACACTTTTTGTTCAAAGTAACAATAAAGGGTTTTGCCTTTTTGAGGAAATCAATAATTTCGATTGCTCAGATGTTAATGCTACTTTGGGTATCAGATTCTCTACTCTAGTTATTCATTTTTTCTCAGATTCCTTTTCACACATTAAACTATGGCTTTAAATCCTAATGCACATTATTGAAACTGTTTTACTAATTTGTCAGTTACCAATAACATTCTTTAATTTCTATTGCATTGGGGTTGTTTCAATTTCTTGCTGCTTTTGTAGTGATTGCTTTTCTTGCAAGTGGAGGGCTGTATATATTTTTTTATCTGTATCATCAGACTTGAAACCATTCTAAGTCATAGATAGCAGTTAATTTTAAAAAATTTATTCCACTCACCAAACCGCAACATAACTGTTGTAATGTTATATTTCTATTTTGCTTCTTAAGAAGTTTCATGCATTCACAAATTTTTGAAAGTCAGCCTATGCTTGACCACATTTCCTAGAGAGTTGTGCATAGCCGTGTACTATCTGCCTGCAGAGAAGGTTCCAAATGGAATATCTTGAATAATGGCATTGAGAGCAGATATGACAAATAGGTTTCAGTGCCAACTTTCAGTGATTGGTAGTGGCTCTCTGTGTTGTATATTGAGAAAGATTCCAGGATTAGCAACAAAGATTCCAGTGACAAATTAGTCAAATCTATCAGGGCGCTGACAAAAGTTAACACACAAGCCCCATCTCATCTGTGGCATAAAACATTTTTTGTCATTACTTTTATAAATATTTTTGACATCATTTTTCTTACTAGTTATAGCAACAATAACATATTTTTCTATAATTACTTCCATTGATTTCTTCTAAACTATCTGCTATTTCCTTTGTTAATCATGATTCCTGAATGAATTTTATGTTACCTCTAGCCAGTGGTCTTTCGTTTACCTTCAAACTTATGTAAATGCTCTATTGGGTGAATTCACTTTTTCCTATTCATTTTAGTACCTCCCCAATGCATGACACTGTAAGTCATTCTTTGGGTTGAATTTTTTATGGGAGTAAATTGTGCTATGAAACTCTGTTTCTATGTGTCATCCTGTGGCAATTTTTCTGTGTTAGCAGTAGTAATTGCAATGGAATTTTAATTGATTTATAGTTAAAACTTTCACTCGTGTTTTACGTTTTTTTCTCCCAAGAAATATCAAACATATAGTATTAATTACAGTGAAAGATGTTTCTTTGTCATTGGAAAAATTTCCAATGAGATATTTCAAAATCGATTAATCTAGAACATCTGAAGTTTCATTTTTCAAGTAATGAAAGATATGAAGACTCATTCTTGACATCCCAAAATATTACCAAAATATATGCATGTCTATGAATTATAAAATCTTTGTCTCACAAATCAAAGCAAAAAATTTAAACATGCCTTCCATTTTACATGAAGTTATAAATTTTATTCTGTTCCCTGATTAGAGGTTACTGGAATTCAGTACTTGAAAATAATTGTTTCTCCCCAAAATAGTATCTTAGCTACTGGGGAACATACTTTCTTTCTTTGGCTGTGTTTTATTGTTTTGATTACAAGAAGAGCAGAGCAGTGTTTCATTATAGGTAAACAAGTATGACAGCTATAAAATGAAAACAAGTAATTGCATAAAGAAATGGCCTGCTTTTGGAAAGTGCTCTTGTTGTAATTCCCATTTAACTTCCAGGAGAGTTCTCTTCATAGTCTGGGTTTCTAATTGAACTATTTCTATTTATAGCTGAGCAGCACTGGATATTTTGCATTTTACTTTAGTTGTATTCAGCTGAATTTTCTTTATAATTTTTCTGTAGGCCAATGTGAAATTATTTCCTACTTGTAGTTTATATGAACATTTGAAGTACACTGATAACTTGCGGGGTGGGAAGGGTGGGGGTGAATGTGTTTACTTGCAATGAGCTGCTATTAGATTGTTAGATGCCATTCTAGAAAAAGTTTTAAACTTAATTAATTGACATTAACTGGATTGAAGGTTGACATAATCGATTTAATGGTAATGACAGTTGTGGTTTTATTGATGATGAATCCTGAAAGATTTATTCTTATTTAGGATTATTGCTAAAAGTTGGTTTTGTGGCATGTCCTTTGTTTGATGTCCCTGGGAAGTAAAGGGAGAATAAATTCTTGATTGCCATGTATTTGAGTTAAAGATCATAATCTATGGGGAGTTTTGGAAGCAAATCTTAATTTCATGATATTCTGTGTCATTGTCAGTACCTGAAAAAGGTGTTTTTGGAGGAGTGCCATAGAATATGACTTGCTTTTCTAATTTTAAATCTTGTACTGATTCCTCTTTGGTTTTGGTTGCTTTTACCACAATGATTTTGTTGTTGTTGTTTTGGAGTAAGGTTTAACAATTCTCCAAATTAAATTATATATAAGACCAAATTTAATTTATGTTTAGTAAGGGTGTTTTTCTTATCCATTGAGAACGATATTTCTATCTTACATTTAACACATATGAGCACTTGCCTACTCTGGGCCAGGGTGATAGCAACATGAAAATCACAGTACCTGCCTTCAGATGGATGTAACAAAATAATAATAATTTAAAAAGATAATCAATTTAATGGTAATACACACAAAATCTCAAGGGAGTGATATCACAAGGGTCTAATGCAGTGATGGCGAACCTATGACACGCGTGTCAGGTGACACGCGAACTCATTTTTTTGGTTGATTTTTCTTTGTTAAATGGCATTTAAATATATAAAATAAATATCAAAAATATAAGTCTTTGTTTTACTATGGTTGCAAATATCAAAAAATTTCTATATGTGACACGGCACCAGAGTTAAGTTAGGGTTTTTCAAAATGCTGACACGCCGAGCTCAAAAGGTTCGCCATCACTGGTCTAATGTGACCTGTCATGAAATGGGCTATGGTGAAAGTCATCAGGACAGGTTTTGCAGAGAATACTGTTTGGGTGAGACTTGATAGATGGGAGTGTCCTTGAACAGAAGGGGAAAATATTTCAGTGGAAGGAAACTTGTTTGCTAAGTTACATTGTTTTTCACAAGAGAACAGGACTTAATCATGGAACTGCAAAAAGTTCAATATAGGAATGGGAAGTGCAGAAGACATGTGGCTGAGCTAGGTACACAGGGTCCTCCTCACTAAGGGTCGCGTATACCATTTAATTTGGCTAACTATAGGAATATCTAGCCATACGTTTGGTTAATTTTAAGAAAGCTAAAATGCTAGTGTTTAACTGGAAAAGAAAAGTAATTTGAGCAAAATTTGCAAAACCCTGAGAAATCTATGTATATAAAACTCTAAGTGACCAGTCAACCCATGGGCAACTGGCAAGCACAGCTGTGGCGGCGTGGGTCTCTCCTGCCTCTGGCAGCACTACTGAGTGGCCGCTGCAGCAGGCCCAGTGGGGAGGAATGAGCAGGAGAATGAGCAGGAGTGGCGCGGAGCCTTCCCAGGCTTCGGCTCAGGCTCCTCCCTGGCTGCCTGCTGCTTCATGCACTACTACATCCCACGATGTGGGACTGCCGGATTTGGCTTGGTCCCAGCCTGGGATTGGGCCTAAACTGGCAGTCCGAAATCCCCCGAGGAGTCCTGGATTGCGAAAGAGTGCAGGCCAGGCTGAGGGACCCCACGGGTGCACAAATCCATGCACTGGGCCTCTAGTGTATATATAACTTGTGAAAAGGTGTGGGTATGGGACCAATTTTATTTTTAAGTTTCATTGGAAAAACTAGTTTAGGAAAACTGAGATTTCCCCAAAAGGAACAATATTACATTTTACTTAAATATGTTTTAGAAGGAGATTGTTTCATCTAATGATTTTTGATAAGGGTTAGATGTATACTTTTTAAGGTAAATAAAAGATACAGTTTTTATCTTATGTTAGTATTTTGTGATTTTATATTTTATGAAGTTAAAGATTTGGTCTGATATTGATCATTTACATTTTTTCACAGTGCCTCCTGAGGGTTTTTTCTGTTTTTTAGTTACAACTAATTACCTAGTTTCTGAGCTTTTCCTAAACTTTGAAGGTACTGAAAAAAGCATTTTTCTGTTTAATGTAGCTTGATTCATTGGTAAGATAAAGCTAAAATATGCAAAGGAAAATATTATCTTTAATGTTTTTGACCCCTCATCTTTTCTGTCTCTCATGACCTGCCATATATCCAGTAGAAGGAGCCTTAAGATCACACTGTACAGATTAAGTAATTGAGACACTGAGAGATTAAGTGAAGGTGTCCTAGACAATTAGTGACAGGGCCACTGCTACGTCTTAGATCTGCTGACTTCATCCTGATACATTCCTACTCGTTCTAATGCCAACATTTTACTCGATCTCATTCAAGCTGACGTGTATTGATGACTTACTAGTATCAGGCTTAATTGAGTGCTTTAGATGCAATATCTGAGAATGTAGGCTTTGTGAGGGCAACAAGTTTTACCTGTGTTGTTCACTGTTGGATTCTAAAAGCTAGGAACAGTGCCCGGTATCCAAAGGTGAATAAATGAATCCTCAAAACAATGTAGTTACTATTATTAGGCCTATTGAACACATGAGGAAACTTATGGTTAGGGAGGTTGAGTTATCTTACTCAAGAAAATATTCAAAGAAAGAGGCAGTTCTAGTATGTGAATGCCGGCACTCTCCCTGGAGCCCACTCTGAATCACCACACTGGGATCCCACTGCCTTCCACAAGAACTGGTCTGCTGACCAATTAGATTCAGGGCAGCAGGCCAGATGGTATTTGGTATAATGGCTCAGCTTATATTCTACATCTGTACTCTTTATAATCATGAGTAAAACAGAAGAGGATCCAGAGGCCTGTGGAATGTAATTTTAGAAATATGCCAAGGGTTTTTTTGTTTGTTTTTTTAATGAACAGTTGCTGAAGTGCAGCAGTAGTTTTGTTATTGCCTTTCCACTTAATTAAAGTTTGAAAATTTATTTTTTCATTTTTTAAAACACCATTGTTTAGATACCCCCTTCTGCTTTATCTGTTAATTAAAAACACAGGATTAGCATAGAAATGTGTTCATCTCAGTTGGTTGACTAAGCATTGATGACTAATTTTCTTGTTCCAACATTTGATTACAATTTTGAATATATTAAGCTGTACTTTTATTTTTAGCATCTAGATCAATTTTGCAAAAATACAGAGAAGACTGTTCGGTAGTTTAAATGTGTCAAAAATACGTAATCCTTCTCTAGTTCAGCCTTTTTTTTTCTTGTGCAGCTTGGTATTTGCATATGCAGGGTGATTATCATACAAAAGATATCCCAAGAACACCTTTCTAAAAACCATTTGTTCTGCTGCTTTATTCAGTGTTATAATTTCCCATCACTAGTTTCATTCATTTTAATTAAGAAAATTTCCCCTAAAGTCACATGTATGTTTCAGGAATGAGAAAGGAGGCCTTCTCTTATATTAGAATCAATTGACATGTTGGCTTGAGTTAATGTACCAGAGGATCTGGCTGCCTTCTTAGGAAACAAAAAAAGAAAGATTTGGGGTAAAGGGTCAGGGGACGGATAAGGATTGATTTATGGTTACTGGTAGGAAAGATGCAGCATATGTGAGACATTGTTTATGACTTTAGGGCAGCCTTGAGGAAGCAGGTGGAAGTCCTTGAGAGTGAGAGGAAAGGGAAAAAGGAACAAGGAGTAGTTAAAGCTATTTCATGGTTTGGCTGGGCTAGCCTTGTCTTATGTTACATAAAAAAGATAGAGGAAAGTTGGCCTATACCTCATTCTCTTAGAAATATGCCAAGGGTTTTTTTGTTTGTTTTTTTAATGAACAGTTGCTGAAGTGCAGCAGTAGTTTTGTTATTGCCTTTCCACTTAATTAAAGTTTGAAAATTTATTTTTTCATTTTTTAAAACACCATTGTTTAGATACCCCCTTCTGCTTTATCTGTTAATTAAAAACACAGGATTAGCATAGAAATGTGTTCATCTCAGTTGGTTGACTAAGCATTGATGACTAATTTTCTTGTTCCAACATTTGATTACAATTTTGAATATATTAAGCTGTACTTTTATTTTTAGCATCTAGATCAATTTTGCAAAAATACAGAGAAGACTGTTCAGTAGTTTAAATGTGTCAAAAATACGTAATCCTCTAGTTCAGCCTATTTTTTTCTTGTGCAGCTTGGTATTTGCATATGCAGGGGGTAGTTTAAATGTGTCAAAAATACGTAATCCTTCTCTAGTTCAGCCTTTTTTTTTCTTGTGCAGCTTGGTATTTGCATATGCAGGGTGATTATCATACAAAAGATATCCCAAGAACACCTTTCTAAAAACCATTTGTTCTGCTGCTTTATTCAGTGTTATAATTTCCCATCACTAGTTTCATTCATTTTAATTAAGAAAATTTCCCCTAAAGTCACATGTATGTTTCAGGAATGAGAAAGGAGGCCTTCTCTTATATTAGAATCAATTGACATGTTGGCTTGAGTTAATGTACCAGAGGATCTGGCTGCCTTCTTAGGAAACAAAAAAAGAAAGATTTGGGGTAAAGGGTCAGGGGACGGATAAGGATTGATTTATGGTTACTGGTAGGAAAGATGCAGCATATGTGAGACATTGTTTAGGACTTTAGGGCAGCCTTGAGGAAGCAGGTGGAAGTCCTTGAGAGTGAGAGGAAAGGGAAAAAGGAACAAGGAGTAGTTAAAGCTATTTCATGGTTTGGCTGGGCTAGCCTTGTCTTATGTTACATAAAAAAGATAGAGGAAAGTTGGCCTATACCTCATTCTCTATGATTTCTGACTTGTATTCAGTTAATTACAGTAAGTACATTTCTGGTTCATAATGTCAAAAGTGACCTTTTACATTAAACAAGTACAAATGGTTGGGTTACCATTTCCTCCTGAGGCCTAATTTCTGTTGCAAAGAATAGAAACTGCTTATATGAACTTAAGCAATCAGAGATTTATTATAAGAAAATTAAATGATCTCACAGAATCCAAGGACAGGAAGTTGAGGCGGGCTTGGGCGTCATTGGAATTAGGTCTCTGTTCATTCAGGAAACACTGGATATGGAGGAGGATAGGGGTGGGATTATGGGTGAAAATGGTGAGTTTATTTGGGGGCATGTTGGATCTGAAGTGAGTGTGAAATGTCTTTGAAACTATTGAGCAGGCAGCTGAGTATTTAGACCTAGAACTCAGGGAAAAGGTCTGACCTGTACATAACAATGTGGAACTGATGAAAGAAAAATGAATGAATAAACAAATGAGCGAATTGGTGAAACTGAATATTATGAATCAATACATAATATTTGAGGATGAGACAAGAACATGGATAGTGGTGATTTTCTAAACTCTACATATATGTATTTTAAATTGATTTTAGAGAGAGGAAGGGGGGAGAGAGAGAGAGAGAGAGAGAGAGAGAGAGAGAGAGAAACGTCAGTGAGAAACATGGATTGTCTGCCTTCTGCACGCCCCCTACTAGGGATTGAGCCCAAAACCCAGGCATGTGCCCTGACTGGGAATAGACCGTGACCTCCTGGTTCATAGGATGATGCTCAATACATTGAGCCACACCAGCAGGGCTGCATATATGTTTTTTTAAAAATGTTTTTTATTTATTTTTAGGTAGAGAGGAAGGGATAGAGATAGAGAAATAGAAACATCGATGAGAAAGAAACATCATCAATTGGTTACCTCCTACTGGGCAACACCAGCCGGGCTACATATATGTATTTTAAAATGAACAGTTTATTTTGCCTCTAGATTTTGAAAATGAGGCAATATAAAAATTATTTCTAATTTATGATGGTAGTACCCAATATTTGTCATTTCTAGTATCATTAATCTAGTGTGACAGAAGAATAACTCTAGAATGATGTTTAACTCATTTACTTAAGTAACTGCTCTGATGGTTAAATACGTTCTTTAAAATCTTAAAGTGAGTTATATCACCTTTGATAACTTTGTAGTCTACAAATAATAATGACAACTGGAAAACAAAAGAGAAAAATATATTTCCATTAAATTCAGAAATTTCCCTAACTGTACAAATAAACTAGCAGTAGGAAAAATAAATTTATTTTTAAAAAACATGATTCATAGAAAGAAACCAGTTTCCTTTGGAAAGTTTTCTTTTCTGGGAAGAAAAGCAGAAGAGGAACTGATTTTGCCTTCTTGGGACTCTTGGCCAATAGAACTCACTGTAACCTGTGAAATTATAACAATGAAATATGTGAACATGGAATACAGCTTTGTACTGTTCTCCAGTGACTATGGTTTAACATTGGCAAAATGTGAAAGTGTCTTTTGCTTTTTTTTTTTCTTTTTTACATCTCAAGGCATTTTGATGCACTAAATTCCCTAGATTTTCTATGATTTAAAAAATGTAAAGATAAGTTTTGTGAAAAAATGTATTTCTTCATATCCAAAAATCCCCTCCCCCAATTCGTTAAGAGAGGATTGACAATACCTACCTCATAGTCAGTGTCTATAAGATTAAATTAAAATAAGAGACACAAAGGAAGGCCTCTGAGAAAACTAAAAGGCAATTCAAATTATACCCAGTGTCAAATTACTTTCAGTGTTAAGGACACCAAGCAATAGTCGATGAAAAGAAAACAAAGATGGATGAAGAAACAAATGGGATAACAAAGGTGTCAGTAAAAAAGGTTTGAATGGGGTAAAAGCAACGGTGATGATTATTTTACATTAAGGATGCGGTCTGTCTGTGCAGGTGCTACAAAGGACTGCAGTGTCAGCCACAGTGGTCTCAGGTGAACTTCCCCGTGGCAGCCAGTGCTGCGACTCTGGCCTGCCCACAGCGGTGTGACTACATACAGCTTCTCTCTTATTTCTACATTTCCATTTTCAAGACTTTATTTATTTAGAAGGAAAACTATATAACATTGGAAATGTTTCACCTGACATACTGATGCCTGTTAGTTTTCTTTATAAGAAGGGATAAGGATTGGCTTTTCCCCATCATCTTTATTAACCCCTATTTTAGAGTGGAATTGAAACCATTGAAGGAAACATTTGGTTATTGCTTGGAAGGGCATATCTAACACACAAGGGTCTCTGCAGTCTTCAGTGCATGTTCTTCCTCCCTATGGGTCATGATGCTGTTTGTTTGTACCCAGCTGAGTTTTCTGATCTCACACACCAGATATACTGCCTCCTCTCGGTGGCAGGAAACCATTCAAACTTTCATAGATAACTGTGCCCATTTGATTAACCTCCCTGACTCTCCTAACAGATCTGCCTGTTTTCCCAATGCAAGGACACATGGTCATGGTACGTAGCCTAGATTTTGGGGAGAGATAAGGAGAGACTCCCCTCCTTGCTTTATCTAAAACCAGCCTGGTGATGCCAGAATGCAAAGGTCATCTTCCACAGTCACGAACAGTTGCAGAGTTAATAGGGCTTATTACATCATCACTGGAATGGAAAGTGGCTTTCTCTTGCCTGCTCTTGATCTGCTCTAGGATCCTCTGCCTGAATGCATAGGACCCGTACATAACAGGAGTCCTCAATTAAGCAGGAGGAATGGAAACAAAAAGTGTGAATTTCACTTTTTTTCTTGCTCCTTCATACTTTATTTCTTTTCCTTTTTAATGAATTTATTGGGGTGATACAGGTTAACAAAGCTATAAAGGTTTCAGGTGCACAGTTCTACAACACATTATCTGTATATTGTATTGTGTGTTTACTGTCCCAAGTCAAGTATCTGTCCATCACCATTTATCCCCTCTATACCCTCCGTCATCTCCACCCACCCCTGCAATCACTAAACTGTGGTTTGTGTCCATGATTTTTTTTGCTCTTTTTTTGCTCAATGCCCCCCACCCCAACAGCTGGTAAAGTGTGAATTTAAAATATTTTCTCTCATTTTTTTTACATTAAGAATCAAGGGAAACAGTATAATCAGGAACCTTTTTATATTGCATGATGAAAAGATCTGAGGACCACTACTATTAAACAGTAGTGATTGAAGAAAACCTCTTCACCTCTTGGGGGCAACAGAAATTTACTTAATTTTTTTATTTTGAAACTCTTTTGGAATTACTCAGTTCTTCTGAAGTTGTTTAAATATCGTTGCAACATCGAACAGACTGTCAAACTACAGCGGGAAGGCTGGGGAGGGTTGTGGGGTGCGGGGGGGTAAGAGTTCAACCAAAGGATTTGTATGCATGTATACAAGCATAACCAATGGACACAAGACACTGGGGGGCATGGGAGGCTAGGGGAGGGTCAAGGGGAGAAAAAAAAAGGAGACATGTATAATACTCTTTGTAATACTTTAAGCAATAAAACAAACAGATAAATAACTAAATAAATATCGTTGCCTTTTTTACATATTTGCATGTGCAGGAATAGCTGGGGACTTCTTGGAAGATGAAACCATATTTTATTCATGTTGAGGCCCTATTCCTATTGCCTGGCACAGTGCCTGGCACATAGTACAACTGAATAATTCACGCATCAAAGGAAAGTTAAATTAATTTTTAAGGAATCTTTCTTTCATTTTTGCAGCACAAAGTAGACCTGACTTTTATAGGTACATTATTTTTGATATGATATTTGGTGGGAAAAAGTAAATTTCTCTAAGTTTCTTTAAAGAGCATAATATACTTAAAATGTCATCTAATGTTAAATTACTTAAAATGCAAGGGAAATAGTAGATGAAATAAGACATCAAAATAGAAAAATACATAATCAGAGGCATATGAATAGCTTTTCTAAGAGAGTATTGCCCTTACACTTTCTAAATGCATGTGGTCATGAAGGTTAGTACTGAAAGATGTTCTTAGAAGTGAAAGCTATGTGCACACATGGCCTATAGGCCATGTTTATAGGCAGTGATGGGTGCTCATTTCCTTACCCGCTGCATTAGCCTCACTGTAAGTACACGGACTTGTCATAGGATAGATTCAATTAGCCATGTCCTTTGTAACTGATCATAAATGCAAATGGTGAACGTGTCATAACCAGGACTAAGTTTAACATCACTAATTTATTTCTTTTAAGGTTTCTAATAGTTATCAGTTTTTCATTTGTCATTTTTGAATTGTGCAACACTGCAAATGTTTAGAAGTGAACGCTATTTAAGTGATATTTTGTAAATTGTACTAGCTTCCTCATTTTTCATATGTTGATATCAATATTTCATGGCATATAAAGATATCTGTAATTATGTGTGCAGGATTTTAACTTGGAACTTCAAGGATAATAAAAGGATTAGACAAAAATGGGTGAATCCTTGCTGTAGAAGTTTTTGTTTAGGTCCAGATAGTAAATATTTTAGGTTTTCCAAGTCATATGGCCTCCATACAACTCAACTCTGCCATTGTAGTATAAAAGCAGCTATAGCAGATATGTAAACAAAAAGGTGTGACTGTGTTCTAATAAAACTTCATTTACAAAAACAGGCAACAGACTGGATTTGGCCTATACGCCATGTTTTACTGACTCATGCTCTAGAATAACTAAAGACATTTAAAAGAGGGATACATCCCAGTTCTCAGCCTTTCTGTCTCTGATTTCCCGTTGTGAATAAGATAATATCTTATTATCTTCCAAAACGAATGCCTTGTTTCTCAACTACATTGTTAGCTATTTGATTGTTTCCTAAATAACTAAAGACATTTAAAAGAGGGATACATCCCACTTCTCAGCCTTTCTGTCTCTGATTTCCCGTTGTGTTTTCTGTTCAATATCTTATTATCTTCCAAAACGAATGCCTGGTTTCTCAACTACATTGTTAGCTATTTGATTGTTTCCTTCCTTTCTTCTGTACCCTTTTCTCCTTTCCATTATTCCTCCTCCTTAAAAAATGATCCAGTAGATATCTGTTGTTAATAATGAGTTTATTTTAACTCTTAACTCCTTGTCGTTATAGGAGATATTATGAAAGTAATTTTATTTTAATGTCTCAGGACCTAACATAGCTATTAAATGTTTGTTATTGCTAATGAAGATCTTAAAATTTTTTCTAACATTCTTTTATGAAAATTTTGAACACTTAAGACCAGGGAGACCAGTTAGGCAAAATATTACAAAAGCCTAAACTATAGTAGAAATGGAAAAGAGTTGTAAAATTAAAGACTATTTAGTAGCTAGAATTAACATAATTTATCAAAGCCATTTATCTCTCTTCCAAATTGAAAGCATATGTTTTTTTTAAGTAATACTACCACATTTATTAACCCACCTACGTAGTTGTAAGTGGAGAAGGACTTGGATGGGCATAGCAAAGGAAGTGACATAGTAACAAATTATCTCTACATCTAGGAATTTTGTGAAATTCATTTCCAATCCGGTTTTCTTATTTTCAGGTTATTTAACCTAAAATTATGAAAACAATCTAAGTTGTTTTAGACAGCTGTATAAGTAAGCTTTATGTATGTCTACCAGATAGATTTTGTGGGTTTTTTGCCAGGATTAGAATTTTCAGTTTCCAATGACTTTGTGGTTTGTGATATTTTTATTCTTACATTTTAGTTATATACTTTCTCTTTCAAAATTATAAAAATATACCTTACCAAAATGCACTGTAAATTCCTTCCTTTTCTCCCTCCTCTCCTCCTCTTTCCTTTCTCTAGCTATGCTGGTCTCAGTTCAAGGCATACTCTATTACTTCTGATTGAGAATTCTAAAACAAATAAGAAACTTCCTCCCAAAGGGTTCTGCATGTAAAAGAACACATATGCAACCAGAATATAACATGGGACATATGATCTACAAAAGAAGCCAAATAGAGCACTTTCAGTTGGGGAGGCACTACTTTCATCAGGTCAGATGGATAAGCAAGTGTCAGGCCCATGTGAGTTACCATGTCTGTTATTCCTTGGATACCTCAGACTAATGGTACTGGTGTCCTGAAGAGGTCGCCACACGTCCAAAAATGCTTAACCTGCACCAGAGAGATGGAAACCTGTGAGAGATGATTTTTGCCAGTTTTCTTTACTGATAGATGTTGGCAAACAAGGTAATATTATTGATTCTAGATATCAGTTACATCTAGTTATAATAGATTTATTTTAGCTATATCCTTGTAAAAGCTTTGACTACTCTTACTGTTTCAGATTTATTTCTCTTTTCCCTTTTTAAGGAGAATACTCTTGTCAGATGATATCAAAAACTAACAGGTTCGATGGATTACTTTATTTCTGTTTGCTAGCATAATTTGACAATGTGTTCCTTATATAAAATGTTATTAAATGAATCGCCCTTTTAGTTGTAAAGCATACCTGATAAATTAAACCAAATCTGCATCAAATTATTTATTTAAAATGTTGCTATTTTGCTTTATTCTGAAGAACAAATGGACAGATACTTTCTGCTTGTGCTGATGTCCTTGATTGTGAGCTGCCACTGTATTTCAAGGTGATTATTACTGATGCAGTCTGTCTCCACACACATAAAGCATTCACACTGCATTTTGCCTCTGGATGTCACTCTTTCTAAGTCAAGACAAACACATAGTTTGAGTGAAGATAAATGGCATTTTGAGCATAATGTTATTTTCTACTTCTTCTTGTATGACTGAAGATTACTCAGCAGTTCAGAGTGAAGACTAAAGTGAAGTGAATAACAGAAAAGTGTATTTATATGTGATCGTGCTTTTAAAAAATGTCAGAGAATAAAAGATGAATGGAATTTCTAGGTTTATGATAAAAGAGTTAGCTACTTTCTGTCAATATACATGTCAGAGCTCTTGGGGAGGAACCTGTGGTGAGACAATCTGTCCAAGCTTATAAGGTTCCATTTCATCTATCATATGAGATTTTGCCTTATTTTGAGAGTTTGTTGACAATACTGATTCTTCCTTAGTTGTAGTGTGTTAATTTTATTGTGCTCATAATGTTACAAATTCAGAAAGGTTCTCTTCTCTCCAGATTAACATTCTAGAACAATAAGATCATCCACTAAATGAGGAACCTATTTCTCTATGCATTGGATGAGATCATTGGATGAGATTCTGAGGTTACTGTCACTAACTAAACATAAGATTCATATGTATTTTCAGTCCTGTATAGCTACAGTTCCACAATTTCATGCCAAACACGGAAATATCCAATTCATAAATCATATGAGCATTGTGGTGTACTAAGGTTGGAGAAAATATACATGTACAATCTTGTGAATTTTAAATATTCAATGGTGATAAATTATGTAAAACGAGGTTCTGAGGAGTAAGATTTTCAGATGCCCGAATTTTTATTATAATTAGCTGTATATTATTATTATTATTACCTTCTCCCTCTGCAGTGAAATTTGATGATAATTCTGGCTCTCAGTCCCTTAGCAAGGGACTTTGCATAAAGTAGTAATAACTGATAATGTGATGACATTAATAAAAATAATTTATAAATGGTGAATTATACAAATACGCAATGTTATTATTTTCATTGTATAGTATCAAAGCTATAAGCTATTTCGTTGAAAGAAAAAATAGAAAATCAAAGTATTATATACACCTTGTGAAGTATATATTATCTTAATATACCCTAGTGTACCTGTCATAGTTCTTATACCCATGAAAAACAACTTTAAATAGTTTCTCCTTATTTTCTTCACTTAATAGCATTGCATTCACATTTGCTTTTCAAATTAAAAGCTGAGTGATCATTTTGTGGCATATGTAAAGATTTAAATGTAATTCTAAGATTAGTGACTGATGGGCAGAAGAAGGTGAATTTACATTTTCATCACTATCTCTTGTAAGCTAAAGAACATTTTAACCTGTTTACTGGACATCTCAGTCAGTATCTGGTTACACTTGTGGGCTTATCTTAGCAGTGACGGTGACCAGAAACATTTCAAAGAAACAGAACACTAGGTGCTGGGCAGTTTCCTTTACCTCTGTTATAATAATCAGTTTGAAAGCTTTGAGAAACAGAATGCAGTGAGAAATTATTAGCAGTAATTTCCCATTCAGTGGCTTGTGCTAAGACTGGTGGTTCAGAAAGAGTATGAATACTTTGTGAACTTAGTGAAATGGAAGAAGTTTTTCATTAGATGCCTCTGTAAATTCCTAATGATCATTTTATGGTCCTTCCTCTCTTCCTCTGTATTAAGAAAGGCATCAGTTGGTGTTAGAAACATAACACTTGTGAGCTAAATTAGACTTTGCTTTGTCCTTTCCTAGAAGAAAGACTTTTGTTAGTGGTTTTCTTTGCTGGCTTCCCTGATGAACAGCAGACTTAAACTGAAATCTCACAGCTGTAACTCTGAGCCAATTACTTAACCTCTTGTGGAAGAGAAACATGTAATAGGAAGATTAGAAATATGAGTTATCCTTCTAAGACATCGGTTCTCAACCTGTAGGTCGCGACCCTTTGGGGGTCGAACGACCCTTTCACAGGGTCGCCTGAGACCATCGGAAAACACATATATAATTACATATTGTTTTTGTGATTAATCACTATGCTTTAATTATGTTCAATTTGTAACAATGAAAATACATCTTGCATATTACGATTCATAACAGTAGCAAAATTACAGTTATGAAGTAGCAACAAAAATAATTTTATGGTTGGGGGTCACCACAACATGAGGAACTGTATTAAAGGATCGCGGCATTACGAAGGTTGAGAACCACTGTTCTAAGACATAAGTTGACTGCTAATTAGTAGGGAAAGTCTCCAAAGCTTACTGTTTTCAAGATCCTAACATCCCAGGAGATATTTAGAATTGTTGCCTGTATTTTTCTCTTATGTAGATTAGATCCCTTTACATAAAGTAGTGGATTCAAATGATTTGTGAACCATTATTTGGATAATTATATAACCATAAAGTAATAGTCACTGTACAGATTGTGATTTAAACATCTTATAAGTTTATGTAATTGATTTTAAATAAGTTTACTAAGTTTTTCTTAGAGGTACATCATATTCAAACATTGTAAAAACATCTGCATTTAAGTTCACTATCATCTCCAACTGCTGTCTACTTTTTAAAATATATAATTCAGTCCATCCTTCCCCTCTCCCCAAACTGATACATAACACAGCCTGTAAAATTAGTATGATAATACTTAAAGAATTTTGATGAAGGTTGTGCTTAGTACAGTGCCTGGAATATTTTAATCACTCCATAAATTATGTAACGTAATATTACTACTAGTAGTATTGTTTCTGAAATGCTTAAAAAAAAGTGTGGACAAGAACTATATTATTTTTATCTCTTCATATGCTTCTAAAAACCTGATATTCCCAAGTGTTTTATATTATAAATCATCTCATGGCAGACTTTGTTACTTGAGAGATAGGAATCAGACTAACAGCATCCACACCTTGTCCTAATATCCTTGTTCCCAAATTGGAAATTCATCTTAGGCATCTCCTGACTCCTACAGGACTCCTTGCTCCTCTGACTTGTCAGAAAGGATGAACTGGTGAGGACTCAGACTTCTCCATCTGGGGATGGCTCATTCATTTCTCAGTGCTCAGAGCCTCATATCTACTGGCTGTTTTTCCTTTCCTGATGCAGCCAGTAATTGGCTCCGTTCCAGAAACCATACTTCAGTCTGAGAGGCTCCCTGACCTTTATTGAATTCTCTATGGATAACTGCAGTTATGTGCTTGGAAATAATTGCAGTTGTTACCTTTAAACACAGGAAAAATACCTTTTAGCATTCACAGTGTAGTCTAGGGCAGCTACTTAAGGCCAAAGGGCACTCCCCTTCCCCTCCCTTGAAATCAGTCATCCAGTCCTCTGAGCCTGATTGATGTGCACCTGGCATGGTGGAGAGACCTGTCAGCTTACTCTGTCTTGAAGCTGTTTAGCCTCCTGTTGGAAGGCCTAGCAACAGGAGCAACACTCCCTTGCTTTTGTCCTCTGCTTGTCCACCTTGTCCATCATATATGGAGCCACCACACAGAAGGTGCTTGGAAAAAAGAGTTTGATCTTGATTTCAGGGCTGTGCCCATCAAACTCCAAGCAGGATACCGGGAAAATTTTGTAAGTCAAATTAATGGATAATGTTCATTTTCAGTAAAGAGACAGGTTAATGAATAAGAATTTATTGCTAGATCATCTCTCATAGCTATGAAATTACGAATAGAGACCTAGTGAATAGTGAACAGTGAATAGAGACAAGCCTCCTCAAACCTAACCTCTCTACTTTCTTTCATTCATTTTGCAGATACTGACTAGGTTGTGTATTTTGTTCCAAGGTGTTGCATTTGTAATTATATGGCTTATAATCGGGTAGAGGTGGCAGATAAGAAGGTAAAGAACCACACATAATTAGTTATTCGCTAGTTGTGATCAATGCTATGATGGAAGCAAACTGGATTCAGTAATGAGAAAAATTGTTTGGAAGTGGAAAGGGAAATCTACTTAAATAAGGAGATGGGGAAGACTTCTGAAGATTCTACATTGGGGTGAGAACTGGGGAGTTAGCTGTGTGAAGTTTGGGGGGGAGTAGGTGTCCAGGCTCAGTTGGAAATGTCATTAGAGGGGCCAGAAGCCAGCAGAATAGATTAAAATAACCTCTATCTTACCCTTCCTAGAAAAATCACATATTTCCAATACACTTGTTAATAACTGCTGCATTCTTACTTTTGGAAAGTTCTGAGTTATTTTTATGCAATGTTTTAAATACTTACTGGCATTTATTATATGCACTTCCATCTCATCATGGATTACCTTTCAATATAGTCACTTTTAGGAAACAAGAAGGTTTTGTCTCATATCTGTGTTGAATGACAATACAAAAATCCAAATAAAAATTATCTTAAGATTATCTGCCTTTGAGGATTATCTGTGCTACTTCTTTCATTAGAGCATGTAATGAAGAGGTATGTATTGTTTGTCATACCTAAAATAATAAATTATCAGTGCTAATCCATACAAAGCATGCTTCAACTCCTTAAATTTTTATTTTTAAAGATTACTATTTTAAGAAAGGTATTTCTATTTAACTATGTTAGGAGTCATAAAAAGTAAAAATATCCTTCATGTTATACTGAAACTTAATTTTTAGATTTCACTAGGGATCTAGAACCAGCAGTTCTTTCAGAAGTAGACCCTAGAAGTCAGTACATATGTTCTCTAATAATAATTCTTATCTTTCATAATGATATTGAAATTCTGATCTGTGTTCTTGCTAATTTTTTCTCCTCTCAGTTTCAGTACTTGACCTGTACCTATAATATACAGAAAGTAACAGATATTACATTAGTGTCGTTCATCATTTGTTGAATAAATAAGTCCCTATTGTGTATAAGGAACTATGCTACATGCCAAAGGTACAGTAACTAAAATAATTCATGCATGATGCCAATCTATGGTTGTTGTTTTTCTATACTAGTTTGAATATATACTAGTTTTAGGTGACTACAAAACAAGCAGGTTGTTTGTGCATTCATTGTTGCTATAAATTTTAATTACTTTATAACTTGTATGAGACTATGCTATTATATAGAGTCATTGCCAGCAGGAAAAAATAACACAGTTTATGTAGACCAGGCATGTTATCTCCCTTTTTTCCTGTAACACTTCATCTGTGTTTGGTTTTAACTTTTCCAAGTTCTATTTAAAGTTATAAATTAGAAATTTTATAAGCCTCTGATCTAGCATTTAAATTGATGCATGCAATATAAAAGTGGCCCAGCCAGCTACAGGGCAGCAGTTTTGAAGGTTAAGTTTGTTCTTGGCTGGACCAAGAACACATACTTCCTCAGGGTCTCGTTCCTTGCCCAAGTATTGCTCATGTAATTCTTTGTCATACCTTTGTGAGATATACATGTTTTACACGAGAGAAATGAAGATGACTATTTCTTAATTATGAAGTAATATGCTTTAAGTAGCGATCATCAAAGTACATTTTCTTACATGTAATCATGAATTTTGGCATATTATAAGTAGCTATGACCACTTTGTTGTTATTTTTTTAATACTCACCCTAGAATATTTTTTCATTGATTTTTAGAGAGAGTGGAAGAGAGAGGGAAAGATAGAGAGAAATATCTATGTGAGAGAAACACATCAATTGGTTGCCTCCTGCACGAGCCCTGACCAGGGCCTGGGCCTGGGCCTGGGAGGAGCCTGCAACCAAGGTATGTGCCCTTGACCTGAACAAGCTCGGGACCCTTCGGTCCACAGACCAACACTCTATCCACTGAGCCAAACCAGCTAGGACTGTGTCTACTTTGAATTGTCAGTTTTGTGGGCTTAAAATAAGTCAGTATAAATAATGCATTTACAATAAGCACTTTCAGTATCAATGTGTGTTGGTACTGTTGATATTGTTTAGCCTCATTACAAATGTGATGAGATTTCTTATTTGTGTATAAATAATGCATTTACAAGAAGCACTTTCAGTATCAATGTGTGTTGATACTGTTGATACTGTTGATATTGTTGTCTTTAGCCTCATTACAAATGTGATGAGATTTCTTATTTGTATTTAGAAGTTAGTTAATGAAAATCAGGAAAAATGCAGTTCAGATAATTTGTCATCTTTCTGGTATTTGCTGTTTTGTAGCATGTACTTCATCACGTGTTTAACCTCTAACGTAGCACTGCAGAGGGGCATTCTAAGTACTATGAAATCCACACAAATAGTCAGCAACACCCATAGATTGATCAACCATTGAGTTCTAGAGTATGTGAGTGACAGTGTACTTAAAATAATAAATTCACATATTATGCAAATCAAAGTGGGTGGTAATTTTTATTTTAATATTTGGAACATGTATTTAATATACATGTTCCAAAAAAATCCAAATGTAGTTTGGTTGGAAAACTTATAAAATAATTCTAAGTATATATGGAAAAATATATATGCCACAGTAATGAAGAAAATATTGTAAGAGGCATAAAAAACTCCACTTATATATTAAAATATTTTATAAAGCTGTAGTAGTTAAAACAGCAATGTGTGGGCATTAAATATATGTGCAAACATTGGTGAATATAGAATAGTTATGTCAGTAAATAAAGTACAGATGAAGATTTAGAATATAGTAAAAGGGGTATTTTAAATCAGTAGGAAAAGGAGTATTTTAATAAATCATGTTGGAACAATTAGCTAACTATTGGTGGTAGAATTGGGGTGATGAGTTTGGTTAAAGAACCAACCAGACTTTTCAAAGAACCAACTCTTGGTTTTATTGATCTTTTACATTTTTTAGACTCTATTTTATTTATTTCCTCTCTGATCTTTATTATTGTCTTCCTTCTATTCACTTTAGGCTTTGTTTGCTGTTCTTTTTCTAGTTTCTGTAAGTATAAAGTTAGATTGTTTATTTGAGATTTTTCTTGTTTCTTGGGGTAAGCCTGTAATGCTATGAATTTCCCCTTAGGACTGCTTTTACTGTGTCTTACAGATTTGGGGTTTTTGTTGTCTCATTTTCATTTGTTTCAAGCTATCTTTTGATTTCTTCATTGATCTCATTGTTAACCCATTATTTATTTATAACATGTTATTTAGTCTCCATGACTTTGTGTTTTTCTAATAGAAGAAGTGAGATTAGTAATGTGTTATTTACTAAGTTTGTGAGATATCTTTCCCTAATAATTGATGTTATAAGTAACACTAGTTAGTACTTTTAGTCTGTCAGTAGTAGTAACTGAGCAGCCATCTTACGCTCAGGGTCCCATTTCATCTATCATGGGAATTTGCTTTATTTTGAGAGAGTTTGTCGACAATACTGATTTTTTCTTAGTTGCAGTCTATTAACTTTATTATGCTCATAATGTTACAAATTCAGAAAGGTTCTCTTTCCCTCCAGGTTAATATTCTAGAATGGTAAAGATCATCCACTAAATGTAGAGCCCATTTCTCTATGCAGTGGGTGCAACCAATATGGTATTTGTTATTATGAGCAAGAAATAATCTGTATTTGTTTTCTAATGTGCTCATAGCTAATGATTTTATTCTCAGTTGAGCCTATTAGCATCATGCATATTGCCCATTATAATAACCAGAAGTGAAAATTAAAACAGCTTTGCTGTCAGACCCCATTCAGCTCCTGGTTTTGCTACTTGTACAGCATCTTTAAATCTCATCTCTTCATTACCCATCTCATAAAGTCCTTGCAAGAATTACATGAGAAAAATGTGTCTGAAGTACTTAGCCATAGTAAATATGCAATAATCAATTGCTATCATTATTAGCCTTAACATTATTATTAAGTTTTCTTTGAAGAATTAACCAAACATGATGCTATCAATCAACATTGGAAACCAAATGCTCAATGTCTTCAGAAACTTAAAGATGTACCAAAGACCTGAAAGTGAAACAAAAATAGGCAACTGGTATGAAGTCCACTGCCACATTTGGAATTTGGACTGTGACTTCTCAATCTTTCCCCATAGGAAAGATGCAACAAGCTAAGGAAATTCCTGAAAGAGGTAGAACTAGAAAAATATGCAAATAACTGGCTACCTCAGGAAGGCATTCATTTATTAATTCATTTAGTCTATTGAGTGCTTTGTGCAAGGCACTATTCTAGGAGCTTGGGATGTGTTAGTGAACGAAGCAAATAAATGCCTGCCTTATAGTCGTTCCAGCGAAATTCATACTTTTAGTCTGAATCATCACCCTGTTGTCCATGTCCATTAATCCTCTCTTTTTTTCCCTTTTTTGCTAAATCTCCCCCCCACCCCAAACATCCTCCCCATAACCCCAACAATCTTTGCTGAGAGGCGAGAATGGGAGAAGAGTCAGCTAGAAACAGGTGGAGCCAGGGAAAGGAGTTCAGACATAGAGAATTACCACTTTTTTAAGTCAAAAATGATTACATATTATTAATTTGAAATGGTTCAACCTACTGTCATGCAGAGGAGTTTGGATATTATCACTATAGATGGAAAGCTTAGGGGCTATGAGCAAGGGAAATGAGGTGAGATTTATTTTGGGAAATAAGTTATAGGCTTCCTGACTCACCATACACCCTACCGAAAAAGGCACATGATGAGTTATTTTCCTAAATTATCCAGGACTCTTCACTCCAAGTTTGACTTATTCCCATTTATTTGTATGTTGGCCCGATTCCTTACCCTTGGTCTCACTGTCTCGTGGACTCTGGCTGTCAGCTTGCTGTTTGTGGTGATTTCTCCCACTGCAAGGTGGGGTCTGACCTGCAGCCTCCAAGTGGAAACTCTTTGTAAAGCTCTCCTATACACAGCCTTGCTTTCTTCTGTGTGGCCCGAGCCATCCCGAGGTTATCTTATCTTATATGATATAAGATTGGACAGGGGATAACTTCCAGCATAGGATGAAAAGAAGTTAAAATACATACATATTTTAAAATACATACATAGAAAGAGTACTTCTAGTTGGGCATTTTCTGGTTCTATGTTTTGGGAATATCTCCAAGTGTGAGTAGCACATGCATATCACATACACAATAATTTGGGAACGTTTCTCACAGTTATTCTCTAGGCTATACTCTTTTGAAAGGCAATCTTTAGAATAATGATAGCAATTACATTTATTTAGCTAGTTATAGCTTACCAATTACTTTCCTAAACAGATTCTCATTTGATCCTCATCGTAGCCAAGGGATGTAATTATCACCACTTTATAGGTGACAGAACAGAGGTTTATTGAAGATACACGTGTTTCCAGAGCTTCAATCCCAGCTACCTACCTTCAGATCTGTCTCCCCCTACAATGCAAAATCTGTCCATATTTATATACTTAATAAGTCAAAATAGTATTTTGTTAATATTGGATAATATTAGAAACATATGTGTCTCTAGTCCAAGCTTTAACTTCCCACATTTGCATAAATGAAGTAACTTCTCAACTCTGTGATGATTACTAAGGTGATCTATAGCATTTTTATGTTTATAATAGTAATTTTGATAATGTTGGCATTGAAGCAAAGAAGCCTCATAGTAATGTAACATGCAGGTAATACAGGCCGTCCAACTTGACTGTATAATCTAAAGCTGTAACTAACTTTCCAAAGTCTCAGTTTCTTTGAGTGGAAATATTTTTAAATCGTCTTACTTATACAGTGGCTTCTGTAAACTGATTGGCTGGTCTGTTCAGTTGGCACTTACTGGCTCTGTGAGGGAAGGGGGAGATGCAGAAGGAAGCCTCCAGCATAGAGCGAGTCCTGAAGGGCTTCGGGGCTTTCCTCGTGGCTTCCCTAAGAAGAGGGTGCAGCAGAGGTTGCTCTACCCCTTCCCGGACACTGAGCCCATCAGAGTGCCCAGGGGTCACCTAGGGGTCAGATGAAGCAGGGAGGTACAGATCAGCCTCAGGTCTTTTCTTTAACACTGTCCATCAGAATCTCTATTTCCTACCCCCAGACTCTTGCTGCCAACCCTACAGAAGATTCCCACCCCCTCCCCGCACCCATAAAGGGACATGGCCCCTGTCTTTGCTTCTCATTCTTCACGGCTTAAAGAAAAAATGATAAAGGATAGGAAAATTGTTCCTATTGGACATTACCAAGCAAGCAAGGAAATATAGTTTGACTCACTTTATTTTCAGATACCAGACATGGTTCTTATTTCACTTTTTCCCCATTAAGATTTAGAGATTTTCTGGTTAAATTAGTATAAAAGCTGTAGTAATTATATGCCTTGTCATGAAAGTACCCGCCCCCCCCCCCCGAGTTTTCTTCTGGTTATGATGTGTTGATATTGGAGCACACATTTTGCTGACATCTTCTTAAACTTAGTATCTTGATGAATTGACCATAGTATACGGATTGATTGAAAACTCAGTTTTACAATAGCTGAAGTAAACGTAGGTTAGGAAGACGGGCAGCCAATTAGCTGACAGGGTCTACACAATGCTAGATGGATTGCAGTAAAAAATTGAGTTAAAGAGAGGACACTGCTATCTATTACCAGCTGACTGGAAAGTATGTTATTGAATCATATCAGAAATAAAGGCCAAGCTTTTTTCTCTGACTCCTTCAAAGAGCTCAAATTGCAAATACCTTTATTGCCTAATAAGCAAAACAGTGCTACCTTATATAGTGTGAAATATTACTGTAGACAATGAAAGCACTTAGTTTTTTTGCTACTAGCAGCTTAGGCCTATTTTTATTCTGTGCACACAAAAACCATATTCATATTACATTAAAAAATGCACTATTTTAGTTGCTCTTAATAGTGATCCATATAAAACTTGAAACGGGAATGAATGGGTTAAAGTAGAACAGTATTTCATCTATACTGAAATAAAATCACATTTTCATTTTCATTATATTGGATAACTACACAGATACAAATAAAGAAATAGTACAGAAACTTATGCTTTCCGAAATGACATTAAAGGCATCTTAAACTAGGCAACTTAGCCCACCATTAGTCATAAGGTCAGTCCATTTCATGATCAATTGGCCAAATTTTTAAATTAAAGTTATTGGGGTAGTATTGGTTAATGAGATTATATAAATTTCAAGTGTAAACTTATAAAACTTATAAATTTTATATTATGTCATCTGTATATTCCATTGTGTACTCACCACCCAAAGTCTAGTCTCCATCCATCACCAAATCTTTGACCCCCTTTACTATCTCCATCCTCCCCCCACCCCCTTCCCTCTAGTAACCATCATACTGATGTCTGTGTCTACAAGTTTATTTTGTTTGCTTTTTGTTTTATATCCCACATATGAATGAACTTGTATGAGTCTTGTCCTTTTCCTGGTCAGGGTGCTTACCAGGTACAGGAGGTAACCAATCAATGTTTCTCTCTCACATTAATGTTTCTCTCTCTGTCTCTCTCCCTCTTTCTTCCTCTTGCTCTAAAGATCAATAAAAACATATTTTTTACAATATTGTCATCACAAAACTATTGATGATTTCTGAGAGAACAAGAAAGAAAAAATTTCTAAATATTAGAACCTGTTGAAATGATTTCAGTGTTTGATGCTACTGCCCCTTATTTTAAGTCTTGGACTTAACATGCTTTTTCCTTTGCCCAGCCAGCATGGCTCAGTGGTGAGCGTCGACTTATAAGCCAGGAGGTCATGGTTCGATTCCCGGTCAGAGCACATGCCTGGGTTGTGTTCTCTGTCCCCAGTGTGGGGCATGCAGGAGGCAGCCGAACAATGATTCTCTCTCATCATTGATGTTTCTCTCTCTCTCTCTCCCCCTCTCCCTTCCTCTCTGAAATCAATAAAAAAATATATTTTAAATGCTTTTTCCTTTAATCCTGCTTCTAAGTATAGAATAATGTTAAAGCCTTCTATCTTATAACTGGAGACATTACAAATACACAGAAAGTGACTTTTGTAACCTATTTGTAATCTAAGTCATCTGATAATAGGGTGGAGTATATTTAAATTATAATGAATTAGGAGCCAAGAGATTGTTATGTGGTAGACAGAAATTATATGCATAGAGAATTAAAGAGTAAGGCAGTCTCCTCATAACTCAGTATTGCCCTTCAGATCACTAGAGTCCATGGAGAAGTCTTCCAGAGTAGAACCCTGGATCCATGCTCCCTGCCAGCTCTTCCTCTTCCATCTCTCTTGAGCACACACTATTTAAAGAATTTGAAAAGTTGTAGGAACTAGTGGCCACATGTGAGCAACTGGAAGTATTAGACTTAATAGAGGCTTAATTGGGTTAGCATATCCAGAAGACATAGAGGTAATATGATGAATTTTGCATGGCCCTAGAGAGAAAAAAATACTTAAAGATAATGAGACTTTTTTTTCTTCTGCTCTGGACTTGATTGAAGGTTCACTAAACTGAAAGCCATGGATGGGAGGTACTGCAAGCCAACAGTAAATATCACCCATACTCCAGCCATCACAGAGAGCAGAAAAGTTTGCCTTCTGTATCAATTAGGACAAGCTAGATTATGCTGTAGTAACAAAACAACATGAGAATCTTAGGAATTTAAAAGACCTAAATTTATTTCTCACTGCAGTACCTTCTGGGTCAGAAAAGTTGCTCTGCTCACAATTGTCACTTATGACACAGGAAGATGGCAGGTCCATTGCTTCCACAACCTCAGAGACAGAGAACTTGCTAAGCTGTTGCACTGGCTCTTAAAGTTACCTCCTAGGAGTGACAATAATCATTTCTGCTTAAATTGCACTGACTAAATCAAGTCACATAGCCATACCTAAGTTCAATATGGTGGAGCTAATTAATCCTACTACATAGAGAGGCACCATATGTTTGTGTCCAATAATACAGCTACCACACTTGCAATTTTACCCACTGTGCCAATGGAGTATAGGGTCCCTAGTTTATTGTGATTTTATAAGCTACCAGCTTAAAGTCTACAGACACACCCAGTAGGAGAGGCCTCAGACTTCCTGACCTGCTCTTTTCCATACGGTTACCAGAGTCCTTTCCTGTTAGTTTGTTAGCACCAGTGAGTTTTCCATGAAAATCATCACCTCCTAAATGGATTTCATATAGTAGCTTTGGGCTCAGGGGGAGAAAATCCTCAGAATCATCTCTGTTAGGAGACTGGAGATAGGAGGAAGGTGTAAGACTGCTATATACACCTGTGTAGCTTCTTTTATGTATTTAATGGGATTTTGCTGGGATTTACTTTTTACGTGTTACCAAATAAGTTTAAAAATAAGTTGTCATTGAACCATACCAGAACATTGGAGAGCTCAGTTCCACTTCTTCGTTTGCTTGACTCTAATAACATGGCCCCTCCTCCCCTCTCCAGTGTTTTTCTTCTGTAACTTATACGGATGCACTGTTTGATGGTGAGCCACTGAGCAGGTGTGGGAGATGCACGAACAAGAAGGCCTCAATCTGGGAAGTTTAAGTAGAAGCGGTAGAACTTGAGGGACTACACAACTTATTTTAACAATTACTAGTAAAAATAACAAGAACTGTAATTAGGAAAATAGAATGGCATGCCCGCATGGGGGATTTATTAGACAATTGCTCTGTAACAGACTGCCCAAGGTATCTGGGGTCCAAAGAAGAGTAAGAAGTGATCTTCTCTTGAAGGAATCAGAGAGAGAATACCTAGCATATGGTGTGGTTTGGAGGAAGTTTGGGGCCACCTGCTCAGTGGCTCACCATCAAACAGTGCATCAAAGATAAATTCAGGTGACAGAAGTCAAGAGGATGGGATGGAGAATAGGAGGTGAAGCAGCAGACCTCTCAGTGACTAACCCATATATGTTTTAGATCTGCTCTCTATGTACACTTCATTTTGGCCTCTTCTGTGAAATCTAGTGTTTTGTCTGAAAAAATGTGAGATATATAAAGTTTCAGAATTTCGGACCATATCCTAGTAGCAGATACTAAGGGAACCTAAAAATTTTACCTCTTCAATGTTAGGAAGATTGACGGCCAGGCAGTGACAAATGCATCTTTGTTTTTTTTTTGTCCTGTCACTAAAGATGAGATGTGATTACTTTATGACAAAAGTAGCAACCTTGCATCAATGCTGGCCACTCTAATTTAGGCAAGAGCCCATCTATGTTGACCGACCTGGCCCGTTTCATTAAGAAGGAGTTCAGGGTCAATGAAAAGTGCTAGCAGCTCTGTCATCCCATTAAGTAACGGGGCGGTCTGAGTCAGCACTTGGAGCAGGCGTGGGAGCATTAGGAAGAGTTATATCAGGGAACAAGATACAGCGCTGCTCGGTGCACACAGAAAAGAGCTTGTTGTATGCAATAAAGTGCTTGACTGTAGACACATAAATTTAGTTGTCTCCTTGCCAACCTAGAAGATAGATTGTCTCATCAGTCTTGTGAGTATTGACTTAAAGAAAGGACAGGCAAAAACATTTGGGGAAAAACGGAGACCTAACTTGGGTCCAGTGTGAATAAATTTTCTTTAACTTGACCTATTTTTCATCTCAGACCTTTCTACCATCCTATTGGCAACTCACACATCAGTTTCAACAGTCTCCTGCTCTGCTCAAATACCACCTCCTTAGCAGCCTTCTCTGTCAATCGCACAAAAATACCTCCCTTATTCTCTTTCCCCAACCTGCTCAGTTTTTCCTAACAGTATGTCCAATTGTCAGCAGTTGTATTGCTTATATACTTGTTTGTTGCTTGTGTGTCCAACTAATTTGTAAGCTCCATGGGGAAAGGAATGTATTCTATGTATTGCTGTGTGTCAACAAATAGTTGTCAAATTAATAGTCAGTGCCATTCCTCACCATGAAAGCATGAGTTAGAAGAGTACATTTTTCCTGGTAAGGCCTTCACATAGCTGAGACAGAATCCCTTCTTCCCTGCTCTTTTTCCTACTTTTCTTCCTACCATTGGCAATCATTGTGTTTTGTTGTTGTTTTAAATATATTTTTATTGATTTCAGAGAGGAAGGGAGAGGGAGAGAGAGATAGAAACATCAATGATGAGAGAGAATCATTGATTGGCTGCCTCCTGCACGCTCCTTCTAGGGATTGAGCCTGAAACCTGGGCATGTGCCCTTGAGCCCTTGACTGGAATCTAACCTAGGACCCTGCAGTCTGCAGGCCGATACTCTATCCACTGAGCCAAACCAGCTATGGCGCTAATCATTGTTTTTATGGAAGTAAACTTAAAATATGGATAATCTCATATATTGAACCTCTAAGTAGTTTCTTGCGTCTCAGGGATGTGTGTAGTAGCCAGTGGAAGTCAGAAAACATGCCTCTGGCCCTGGTGGTGCCTCTGGCCAGCATGGGGCCCGGCTTTCCCTGAGGTCCTAGTCTCCTCAGGTAAAAGGAGGAGCTCAGAGGGAATCCTTTTGGGTCCTTCCACTCCATAGCATTGTTGTGATCTACATCTAGGTAGTCTTTCCTCACCCTGCTCATAGCCCTAAAAGTGAGACTGTCTGAGATATGGAAATTGTTTGTATGTTTCGTTAAGGGTTTTGTTTAGTTTGGTTTGATTTTCCTGCCGAGGTAACCAGAACATGAGAGAGCACTTTAAGGACCTAGGCAATTCCCTTCATTCTTAGTCACTGAGGGCCAGAAAGCTGCCTCCAAATGTTGTTTGGACACACCTAGTGCTTCTTTCAAGAGCTTACTGCATCTGTAGAGTGAGAAAGGAGGAGTAAGAAATGTGAAAACAAAGGTGAATACAAAATATCTTCTGTGTTCATATGAATTCCAAATTAAGAAAATTGGAGAATATGAGAAGAAATGAAGGATTTAATTTGTAACAGTTTCTCTTATTCTCCTATGAATAATCTTCAAGTTGTGAAGAGATAAGTGCTGTTGCTCTTCTCCATCCAACCTCCTTTTCCTGTTGTTTTGTTGTTTCCCAGGGAGCTCAAAACAATCTAACCAGAATTGTTTCCTTCCTTTATTTTATTTTCTTGATTAAAAACATAACCACGTTTGTATTCTGTTTCTTTAAGACAAGAGCACCCGTTTGTGCTAACAGTGTGTGGCAAACTCAGCTATAGAAAGCTTTCTCTAACAATATTCTATTTTCCCCTTTGTTGTCAACTTTCTAACTGCTCCAATGTTGGTGCATAAAGTCACCGACTATTCAGTGTGTCCAAGAGAACAAGGTGACCCTCATCAGGCCTGGCTCAGCCACAACAGGGGAAAGAGACTCTCTCCCTGAAGGAAATGCTCTCTGAAATCTCTAAGCATAAAAATAGCAAAAAAAAAAAAAAAAAAAAAAAAAAAAAAGAAAGAAAGAAAGAAAGAAAAACACCCAAAACATTTCTTTGCAGAGCTTTTACCACAATGACTTGAAGGAAACAGGACGTTTAAGGAAAATTTTTTTCATATCATTTTATGAGGTCAAATTTTTACCTTCAAATTATGTGCTTCAGTGCTTTATGTTTGCATGACAAATGTTTTCTTGCCTAGTTGTAAAGAATTTTCTCCAGTCCCCACTCCCCCACCCCGCCCCTGCTTGAATCACTCCTCTGTGCTTTGCATTACTTGGCATCAACCAATGTCTTTCCATGGAGGCAGATGAGGGTGAGGGGGATTCCTGATTGCTAGCAGCATTCAACATTCAGAAGCGAAAAAAAATGTTTTTCAGAGGCTCTTTATTCAAGTGCGGTAGAACATTTTTCTGAGATTATTTAGGGTTTACATTTGTGGAAGAGAGGCTGGATACATAGAGAATGTTATTATTGGAGGCTTACTGTCACAATAATGTTGCATTTCTCAGGAAATGCTTGCTGTTGTGTTTACTATTATGTTCCCTGTTTTCTGCCTGCTTTTTGAAAGCCTTGAGTCCGATGGGCTGATATGGCAGCTATTTGGCTACCTAGAAAAAGATGTTACAATTCATAAATGTTATCCTATATAATAAAGAGCTAATATGCAAATGGACAGCACACCCTCATGCTGTCACACCGCAACGGCTCAGACACTCAACACTGGGGAGAGAGGAATGGGGACCAGCCAGGCTGCAGCCCGGGAGAGGGACAAGCTGCTCACCCCACAGTCCCAGGCACCGGCGCCTGTGCCTGTGGCCTGGAGGAGGGACAAGCCTCCTGCCCTATGGTCCTGGGTGCCTGCAGCTGCAGCCTGGGCGAAGCCACACGCCCATGGTCCCTTGCAGCTGTGGCCGGCCTGGGCAAAGCCGGCCCGGGTCCTGGGTGCCTGCGACCAGCCAGAGGGAGAGAAGCCCGGGTCCCAGGTGCCTGCAACTGGCCAGAGGAGGGAATCCTGGGTCCCGGGTGCAGTGCAGGGCAAAGCAGAGGCAGTTAGGGGCGATCAGGCCAGTAGGTGAGCAGTTAGGGGCCAGCGGTCCTGGATTGCAAGAGGCAGTTGGACATTCCCTGAGGGGTCCCGGATTGGAGAGGGTGCAGGCCGGGCTGTGGGACCCCCACCCCCTGTGCACAAATTTTGTGCACCAGGCCTCTAGTGTTATTATGTTAAAAAAAAAAAAAGAAAGAAATGGTCTCCCAGAGCTTTGTATAAATAACAGAGAGGTAGAGAAATTTAGGTAATTTACATCTTGGTATTTAGTTTTTAAGATATGTACAGATGACATACCAGGCAAGCAGTAAATAACTGATATAAAGATTCCTCAATGAAATTAAGAGAATTTTAAAAAATATGTTTGTATTTTTATTATCCGAATTTAAATAACAAAGGAGGAAGATTGATATAATGACAGATGTTTGCAGCAAAAATATCTTCAGTTTTCAGCACTTTTCTAGTACTTTTCAGATATTTTCTTAGTCATGAAGTAGAGCCTTCCCATATCAGGAACACAAGTAAAAAACCAGTGATCTAATAAAACTGGCAGTAGAGAGATTAAATATCTATATTCTAAGATTACTGATTTGAGCAATACTATTGACTACTAATATAGCCATAATTATCCATCTATTACATCTCCTCTTTCTTTATCATCATTGTTTTATCTGACTTATTCTTACATTTCTACATGCAGTGACATTTCCTTGTATGTTGGAGTTTCTAACTTATGGTTTTGTGACACTTATCAGTATTCAACATGTACAGAGTGCTTCTGATTATAAGACATTAGATTCATCATAGACTCATGTGTGCTTCACAGAAGACACCTATTTTAAAGTCTTACACTGAAGTTTAGTCATTGTTGTTCATAATGATGATCCTAGTCATGGGGGACAGTAAGGGGTTCTTTTCAATCTATTTAGGAATAAAAGAAAACATATGCTACATTTGGAAATTTTTTTATTAAAAGTGGTTAAAACTGTTTAAAGCTTTTGCTGAAAGGTTTATCAATCCTTAGTTACTTGGATATTTTCCTTATGTAAAATTCCTAAGTCCAGTCCAAATGAGGCTTTGCTGTGTGTATCTATTCTCACAAAGCAAGAGTGTCACCTGCAACATGCTTTGATGGTTGGAATCAGAAGTACTAAATTGGCAACAAATGTTCAAGATAGTCTTGGAGATGCTGAAGATTAGAAACATTATAAAATAGTTACTCTGCTCACTTTCAGTTGTTCTGCTATATTTAAAAAGACATGCAAAATCAGGCTACAAAAATTGTGACATCTTCTCACTATCCAATCTTATAAGATTGTCTTTGTGACCCCGTCTGTGCGACCTCAATTTGAGATCATGAGAAAAGTCAAGGTAGAGACCTTTCCCTGATCTCCCTGGTCACCACGGCCCCAAAGAGTTCATTTGCAAGGGGGATAGGAAGAAAGAGATGGAAGAAATTCCTGGGCACCCACCTTTCTGAGTGCGGACAGGCTTATCCCTGAGACAGGATCTTATCTGTGTCCCCAGTAGACTTTTGTGACACTGCTCTAGAATAGAAAATGCCACCGTCAATTAACGAGGAGGTAGGAAACCAGCAAACAAATCCATGGAATAGCCTGGCAGTATGATAGCTGGCTCTTAAGAGAGGAACTAAAACAGTAAAATATTCCTTTTCAGGTCCCAGAAGCCAATATATCTCTGTAGTAGTAGTTGTGGTGGCTGTTGCTGTCGTTAGCCCTGTCATTAGTATTCTCCTGGCATATAAGTTTACTGAGAAGTTACTGAAAATGAAGTTTGATGAGTCTTTGCTGTATTATTGTTATTCGAACAATCTGTAACTTATTTTTGACATTTAAATGTTGGACCTTGAAGTAGAGCTCATTGCAGATTTTGCATACTTAACTCTGAGTCATCCTCACAAAATTAACTCTGAGTAATCCTAACAGAATACATTATGATTTAATTATAACTCAATGATTTCAAGGTGATCAAAATGCCATTTTATAAAAATGTTATTATACTGAAAATAAGTGATGGGCTCTATAAAAAATTATAGACAAGTATTTGGAAGAACTTATATCTTCCACTAGTTCTTTTTCCCTTTGAAAGTAGAAAAATAGTCTAAAATAGCCCTGCTGAACAGAAAATTGCCGTAATTCACTGAATGATGCTTTCCTGCTGTTATACTTTTTTGATAGAGGCTGCAGTTTTTTTAAAAAAGAAAGAACATTTTTATATTTGTTTTCTCTATTTTTTTATTATTAGGGATAATATTTTTTCCACAAACCACTGTGAGACACAAGAGCTAGAATCATAAGTTACATTAAGTCACGTTGAATTAATGGCAAGACTATATATTCAAATTAAAAATTAGGTTTTCTGTTTTACATACAATACATTGAATTATCACTCCAAAGACCATATCAAGGAATTTGCTTAATTAGAAAAGAAAGTTCAAAGGTTATTAAATTTACAAAAGGTGTAGCCATACACTTTCTCACAGAAGATGAGTAAAACAGGCAAAGTCAGAAAATGTGTCCAGGGTGTGTAATTTGTTGGACATATTTTCCTCCATTGCTAAGTTAGGGCATTGGCTGGAGCCGAAATTACTGGAGAGTTTGACCCCGAAGACATCCCTCCAGCAAAGATACTTTTAGAAGCAGATTGTCGCCATTACTTTGAAAACTGCTCTCTTCTGGAAGATCAGTCATGATGGCTGTGATCACGCGTAATCTGACATCAGCTCAAAACCTGTTTCATGTTGCTGATGTGTTAGAGGCAGTCTAGTGAACATGTTTATGGCCATTTAAAAAGTTTTTCCAAGTCCTGTCCCATAGTTAATTTGCAAAATCAGAAAGCAAATGACTACACTATGTTTAGCTCCTTAAAAATGCACATTCGCAGAATTATGTTTTACACGGTGCCTCTTGCTCTTAGGGAGGGTCCAGGCAAGACCTGTCTGTTAGTGCACCATTGCTGACCGTTTGGGGCAACCGTAGTTGAAGCTAATCAGGCACTTTAATTCCAGGAGGTAGACGCCACTTCCACATGAGTGTAGTTCCAAGAAAATTTTTCCTGTACAGATGACTCTGTACATCACATGAAGAAACAGGGCCATGTAACCCACATCTCTCATTCTGCCTTAGCTGCACAAAATGTAGACTCAGTTATTGCCCGACAAATCTTTCACATCATCAGCCCCTTCCATTTAAGAGGGTCTAGCTTGTTTTAAATCCCAAATCTGTGTTTTAACCTCCCACACAGTGTTACCAATCTAGTAATAGTGAGTTTGTGCCCTACACTAGGAGGGAGAGCTTGGGAACAATGCTGCAGTCGACTTGCCCACCCACAGAGGGCACCCTTTTTAATGTTCACAAAGGCACCATAGGCTAAAGGTGCTGCCAGTACCATACAGTCATTATAATTAGGCAGGGTATAAATCATTAATAAATGTAAATATCAGGTTTAGGACTCGGCAGCCCTCTGGAAAAAGGATTGAATTATGATTGCTGTCTGAGAAAGGTCAATCAATACATCTCTGATTTTTGTGTGTATAAAATGTTAAGCAAGTAATAATTTAGATGCATATTGAATTCCAAACATTTATAGAATAATTTTAACATGAAATTATTTTTATATGTCTGCCTATATTGTACTTATGGCTACATTTTCTATTTAATTATTACAATCAGGAAAGCAAAACCTTAGAGTGGACTTTTAGAAATATCCAAGGAAGGAAGTATGAAACCTGTAGTTTTACTTACCTGCCTTATCACCACTTTAATAAAATTTGCATTGTAAATTAAACCATTAAAAATGGAGATTTCATTTTGTAGTATTAAACTTTAAGACTATTTATATTGTCTTTTAAAAACATATTAACAAATAATAGATTATTAAAAAGAGGGAGTAATAAAAATACAGGAAGAAGGTACCATACATACTAGTAGCCTTAACTGTATATAAACTAAACTCAAGTGATATATTCTATAGAATTAGGAGAATTGGTTAACTAGTCAGAGAGTCAAAATGAAGTCTTTTTGTGACATAATGAAGTAAATAAAAATCCATTATACTTTGTTAGTACTGTTTCCTCAGTGAACTGTTAACCCAGAATTTGTATTTTTTTAAAAAATCAATTTAGACATCCATTTGCCTTTTCATTGAAAAGCAGCATAATAATATGATTAACCAAATTACCTATCCATTGATTCAGCTACACTTTCTGGGTGTATAGGGGTGGGCAAAGTATGTTTTCAGTTGTAATAAAAATAAATCATACAATAATAATTAAATACAAGAATAAACTGTTTTTCATACTCACACCTGTAAAACTACTTTTGCCCACCCCTGTATATATACATAGGGAGTTATTCCAAGTGAAAGGATTTGAGGTGATATTTTTTCTTTGTAGTTTTTTTTTATTATTGCTTGAACTCTTTATCAAAAATGTGTATTTTTTTTACAAAAACAGGGAAAACATTGTAAAGGTTTTTAAATTGACTTACAGTCACAAGTTTGGCATGCTACAAGTCAAGTATATTGTATCTAGCTTTGAGGATCCAGCGTGGGGGCAGTGGACAGGAGCACCAGACTCCCTGTAATACTAGCTGTCATTCACTCTCTGCATCACACAACGGCCGTGAACAGGTCTATGCTGCTTCCCGTGTGCCGGGACCTGGTTTAAATTCCACTCACTCAGTCCTCACTGTGAGAAAGGTAAAACTGTTTCCCAGTTTCGCAGGCAAGACAACGAAAGCCACAGATACACGTAAAGGTAGAAGCAAGAGGCTGAGTCTGAATTCAAACCCAGATTCCAGGGTCCTTGTTTTTAACCATTGGAAATATTCTGTGTCTCACCTTAGGAAAGTTGCTTCAACCATCAGGGCCTCTGTTTTCTCATCTCAAAGCTTAAAGTATTGGCTCCACAATGTGGACAGTTGGCCTGGAAGCAGCAGAAAGAACCACGTGGCAGGGGAACCGTGAAGGATCCTATTCTTAGAGATCTTTCTCGCTGACCTCAACAGATGTTTTCTGTCATCACTGCCATATATTCATTTAAGTGTCTCCAGGTTTGCGGAAACTAGCAAAAATACAGTTAATACTGATTCTCTTGTTTGGGGAAAGTACAAAAATCACATACTGCTGGAAGGGTGGGCTCACCTGCCTAAGAGTTTAGTGCTGAGATGTCTCCCACTTGGAACCAGAGAACGGGTATAACAGATGTTTTGTCATACTTCTCAACAGGTGTCAGGGATATCTGTAACATTTATGAACCTTCACTGGAAGTATGAAAACTGAAGGAATGGGAAAAACCTTCAGAGATTGTGCCATGTGTATCTTCCTGCTGGAGAATATTAAATGTAGGCGATCTTTACTGTGGAGAAGCTAAAAGCCTTGATGAATTGATTTCTGTGTTCCAGTTTATTGGGGAAGATAAAATAAATAATTCAGAAATGGAAGTAGGCAAGAAATCTTTTTAGAGAAAGTAAAGAAACAAAACCCATGCTCATAAGATGAAAATAGTAAAATGGATGGGTTTAAGAATACAGTGAGACAGCCCTGGCCACGTGGCTCAGTTGGTTGTAGCATCGTCCCATATACCAGAAGGTTGCGGGTTTGATTGACAGTCATGGCACATACTGAGGTTGTGGATTTGATCCCCAGTCGGGGTGCATAGGGGAGGCAACTGATCAATGTTTCTCTCCCTCTCCCCCTCTCACTCTCCCTCCCTTCCTTCCTTCCTTCCTCTCTCTAAAAGTCAACAAAACATATCCTCTGATGAGGCTTAAAAAACAAACAAACAAGAATACAGCGAGAAGAAACTCTTTTCCAATAGCCCTTAACCTCTAGCACTTAAAGAAAGGAAAGAGGAATATAATTTAAGACATAGTTTTTAGATATGTGAACTTTAGACTTTAGAAAAGTCATTTTCAAAATGTTCAGAGAAAGGTAAAGTACTATTTGACATCTGTACTACTTTCCTGTTGCTGCAGTGACAAATTACCACAAACTTAGTGGTTTAACACAACACAAATTTATTTTCTTACAGTTCTGGGAGGTCAGAAGTCCAAAATGGGTCTCACGGGGCAGAAATCATGTTCCTTGGCTCAGAGCCCCTTTCTCTATCTTCAGACTGCTTTACTCCAACTTCTGCTTTCATTGGCACATTTCCTTTTTCTGACTGAGCCTGCTGCCTCCTACTTATAATGATGCTTGTGATTACCTTGGGCCTGCCCAGATAATCTAGGATAATCTCCCCATCACAAAATCCCGAATCTCTCTGGCTATGTAACACAGATTGCAAGGATTAGGAAGGAGATAGACATCTTTGGGGATGGGAGGTGGCTAAATAATTCAACCTAAAGGGGGGAGGGGAATGACTCAGAATAGGAGCCCTTTAAAACTGAAATTTTGAAATAATGGTGAAAGATCCTATATTAGCTAGGAAAGGTTAAGCTATGCTGCAACAACAAATAAATGCTATATCCCAGTGTCTTACTGCATAAAACAGTATTCCCTGCTAAAGGAAAATCTGGTGAAGGTCCCATAGGCTGCAGAGAAGCAGTGACACAGAGATCCAAGGTGTTTTTCATCTTATGGCTCTGTGATCTTAATTCCTGCTCTACAGTTGCCATGACAATTTTTTTACTCCTGTAGGTCAAAAGGAATACACCCATCACATTTCTTGTCATACAGCCCAGCTAACTAAGGAGGCTACGAAGTACAATCTTCCATGTGCTCAGGAAGAAGAGAACCAGATATTAATGTATCTTAAGTAACTGATATTGTAGTGCCTAGGATACTCTTTGCTGAGCATCTCTGTAAACTTAGCACCAACAGGTTAAATATTAAAATGAGCTGAAGCTATTGAAACATATGAAGATTAATTAAAATAAAAAAGGAAATGGATATTTTTTTGGTGGAGAGTAATATTCACACTAGAAAGCATAGCGCCAGTACTTGGAAAAGGTGATCATTTTAGCAAGTGACAAAGCAATAAAAAGGAGAGAATGGAAAAAAGGAGAAGAGATGTTGCTGAGAGGACCTTATAGTTCATGGGGGTTGAGGAGAGTGTTAACTACTTGGAATGAGTTTCCTGGCTAAGGTGAATTGTAGCCCAGGGTACAGTGAACCTGCTAGTGAGCTCACTAAACTGTTGATCTAAAGACTCATGGAGGATACAAGAGGAGCTAAAACACTAGAGTCTGCAAACACTATCTTCATTGTTCACAAGAATAAAACATAGATTCTGAAACCTTTATACCAGTGAGCATCATGATACCTCTTACAAAATTCTAAAATGGGTTCTTAAATAGAATGTGTGTCCATAGACGGGAAAGTGATGGTGAGCAGGAGCCACACGAACCTATTAAGAACACTGTTTTCTGTTTATTTTTTGAGTCCTTCTATGCTGGTAGATAAGGGACACTGTGGTTATGTCTTGATTTTAACAAGTTGTTTGACAAAATTTCACATGATGTCGTTGCAGACCAGATGCGAAACAGGGCTCTAATAGATAATGTGGTTACATGGGTTTGTAATGAGTGAGAAATAGGAGGATATTTTTAAAAAATAAGTAAGAATGGAAAAATAAACTCGAACCAAATCATGAAAATTCTTATAAGCTATTTTAAAGGACTTAGACGTTTTCTTGCTGGCAGTTTGGATTCCTTGCATAAGGCTGTGCAATGATCCAATTTGCGTAATAGAATATCACTCTGTGCAGTGTGGGGAACAGGCGGGAGGAAGCGGGTCCAGGCACAAGCCAGGATGTGAGAGGTGATGGTGGACTGCACTAAGGGAACTGGGAGTTGTAGTGGGAGGAGACAGTTGTTGATGAATTTAAAGAACTTAAGTTGGTAAGATTTGTCATTAATGGAATGCAAGGGTAGAAACAATGGACCATCATACACAGCCCCACAAGTATGACTTGAGGAGCTGAGAGGGTGATGGTCCACCCCCTGTGAGGGAACAGAGGCGAAGGACCTGTCAGGGTCATGGTACATTTTAGATTACTGGAGAGCAGTAACGTGGAGATGCCCAGAGGCACTGAGGTAAGCTCTGGAACAAAGGAGGGACCTAGAGAGAGGTCAAGGTTTAGAGGTCATGAGTCTATGGATGGCAGAGCCAAAAGAGGAATGAGGTCACCCAGAGGGAGCCTCTAGACTGAGAAGAAAAGCACCTGGCACCAAACCTTTGGGAACCTCAGTGTTTAAGGATTTCATGGGCAGAAGAGATCAAGAGGGTATAGTCGTAGATGATGTGCTGTCTTAAAGCTAAAGCAAGAGTTTCAAAGAGGCAGCAGTCAGTAGTGTCAAGTGCCACTGAGAGGCCATGAAAAATAGCCCCAGGGACAGGTTAAATAGCAATAAAGTGACAGGTAGAAGCAAATTCTGGTGGGCCCAGACAGGGGGTGAAATAGCAGAGCCAGAGGAGAAAAATGGGGTGATAGCCGGGGTGGGGTCAAGGACCAGGTTTCTGTGTTCAGATGCTGATGGAAAGAGGGACAAGAAGAGGGAGAAATAGACTTGCTAAGTCGGTAAACTAGACTAAACTGAGACCCAGCCATGTGTTTCTTGCAGGCTGTTTTAACCAGAACTATCATGGTGCTTTTTTGAAAACTGCTAAGCTATGTGGATTTCACACTGGTTACATTGTGGTGAAACTGGGGCAATCTCTTACTATCTCCAAGACTGGCAAGCTGGTGGACTAATTGTTTTTCCATGAATCGAAATCGAAAATATATACAGAATTAGATTGAATCATATCTTTATTATCTTCTGAGAGACACTGTAGTGTTTTAAAATCTGCTGGCAGTTCAGTGCTACATAGATTTTCATAGTGACTATTTCTATGAAAACACTTTAAAATGAAATTTAATGCTGTGATCAGCAGTACGGGAAGGCTGTAAAATTTTCGCTATTCTAAATTCTATTTCCCTTGATCTGTCGTGCCTGGACTGTAATTTTTTTAAACCATTTATCTTCTCTTAAGGTTTTTGTGCTGGAGTGTACATTGCTAGTGGTTTTATTTGATCTGGCAACAAGTTCTGATCTTTTTTTCCTGATATTGAGCATTTCAAGCAGTTCCCTAATGAGCCTGCCTCTGCGCTCCAGTGCTGTTAGCGTTGATAGATTTCCTATTGTGAGAGTAAGCTTCCAAAAATAATTGACTTATTTCCCTTAGTGATTCCCCCTTTTTATGGAATCTCATTATTTCCAAAATTGTAGATTTCAGTTTCCCTGTCCAGAACGTCTCTAGTGTAAATTTAGCTTCCCAATTTAGGTAACGTTTGAAAGTTGGGGTCTTAGGAACTTAGGAACTCTCAGGTATATATTCAGCAAGCATGTATTGAGAACGACTGTATGACATGTACCTGGGCGTTAAGGTGCCAAACTCGCATAAGAGGTTCTTCATGGAGCTGGCACTTAAGACAGAGTCAGATTAAGTACACCTGTGATGGCCATTCAGTGAGATGCATGCAGACTGTGCAACGTTAATATAATCAGAAAAGACAACAAGGCCTGATGCTTCAGATAGATTTTGAAGAAGAGTAGGATTTAGCCGGATGAAGAAGGGAGGGAAGATCCGAGTTAGAAGGAAAAGAATGCTTTTAAAAAAGATTCTGTATATTTATGTAAAGAAGCTGGGGTGTCTGTGAAACAAATGAATTGGGAAAAACAAGGGCGTGGAGAATGCTTCACTTAAGAAAACCGGTCTCCTAGAATTATGGCCTCTCTCTCTCCTTCAATCCCCCATCTACTTTTGCTCTGACAATCCCAAATCTCAACTCTGTTTAGAATACCTCTCTTGAGAAACCTTCAGTGGCTCAACCTTGCCTCTGACAACATTCAGAGTCTCAGTCTTCACGGGCTTAGGGGCCACTGATCATCCTCAGAAAGCAGAGTACTCCCTGCTTCCTGAGCCTGACGCACTTTCCCGTCCACACACCTTTGCTCAGGGTGAGCCCTCTACTTAGAATTATCCTGTTTTCCTTCTCCCTCCTGTCACTGTCATGTCATACTACGTTAAAATCCTACCCAGCCTTAAAAGCTAAAATATCTGAAATAAATATTGATGTATCAATGCAATGAAAGGTGTTAAAAATAATTTAGTGGGATGAATAATTATTATGAAAACATGAATAATATATTAAGTAAAACAGGATACAATCAGTATGTTTAGTTTAGTAACATTTTTTTAAAAACGAGCATGCAGAGCAAACTACTTTGTACATATTCAATATGGGATGACCAGTTATTATATATGTCTGGTTACATAATGGCTGCCTCCCTCAGCCCCCTTTTTAGCCTTTTGGGTATTTTCAAGTTTTTCCTAACACTAAACATGCAGTGCTTTCACAGTAGGAAACAAAATAATAGATGTCATTTTCAATTTTTAAAACCCCTACTCTTGCTTCAAGGGGCTCAACTTCTTTCCTTCATAGATTCTTCTGCCACCCACCAGTCAGATCTAGCTTCTACCTTCTCTCTGCTACCATTTCATATTTTTGTTGTTCTTAGGACTCTATGCCATATTCTGCCTTAAAAGTTAATTACATGCTACTGCTCCTACAGTCACCAACTTATGCCTTGAACAGAGGTCACTCTATTTGTGACATGAATGAATGCTTATGGGGATTCAAAGTAGGATAGTTCTTTAAAGAGTTTAAGATCTTATTGGGGAGTCAATACACGGAATCAACAAAAAATATAAAAAATAAAAGTTAACGTATAAGACAATCGGACAAACATTGTCAAAAAGTGTATAATGTAAATGTGGTACAGTAAATGGGTAGAGGGATCCTACAGTGTCAAAAAGAATCCTGTTTACCAAAATGAGATTCAGGGATTACAGCTGAGACAGGTGCCAAAAGAAAGCATTTTCACTTGGAGACATACTTCAGTGACATTTGAAGGGCAAATTATGAATGCAGACTCACAGACTACAGTCTGAATAGTTCCAGCCCAGCCTCCCAAGCTTCCCGTGCTGGCTCCACACAAAAGCAGAATGAGACTGCAGTAATCTGTGTCTACAAAGCAGATCATCTGTGCTGATAACGGGACACTGACTAGTTTTAATTTACCTGCCTATTGAAATTCTATTTTCTTAGCGATAGTTATTAAAGTGACAATGAGAAAAGGACTGCATTTTTTTTTTTTCTGGTCCTAACTTGAATCTTGTAAGAGCATCTGCTGGGAGGAAAGAAAATGAACCCAAGACACCTTTCTATCTCAAATCAAATATTTTGTGATAAATTGGAATGCCATTCATGCTTACTATTTTCACATGTAATACACTGCACATAAGGCATCCTGTATAGACTTCTCCCACTACATTTAAAAGTTAGCCTGTGGAGCTATACAGGTATCGCTTAAGGATTCAGTCAGATGCCAGACGTGGTGATACTGATTGTTTTGTCTTCGAACCACATGGGAAGAAACAGTGATGAATCCAATGACAGGGATGAGGAGAGATTCACAAAGCATCCTGCCCACCAGGAAGCCCTGCTGCCTGCTAAATGCAAAACTGGTTCAGTCAGTTTTCTCTCATCTCCCTTTGGTCTTGGTATCTTAATAACTTTCCTTGAAGGAATATTCATACATAATTATATATATTCTTTGTAAATGTTTCATGAGGAGAAAAATCTTATTCTGGAAGCTTCCAGGCATAACTTGCTATGCAAAATACTAGCCCATCATGTAAAATTTCCTCTCTACTTCAGGTATTCATCACCTAGAGCTATTAAATTTTGGTTCTCTGTACGAAGTAAATTAATCCATCAAAATCCTGGCTCTACCCACCTCCTTCTTCACACCTCTATATTTTGTTTTCATTTATGTTGCCCTTAATTTTACTTCATCTGACTTTAAAATGAAAAGTAGACGTAATTTGGCAGCCCCTGAGCAGCAGCATATCCGCTTTTCTGAGCCTCTTTCTGTGAGCAGAATGTCAGCTCTCTGGGTCAGAGATGAAAGGAGAGACACACCTTTGGGGCCCCTGCGATTGTGTGATTCTATAAACGCACTGAGACTGTTTGTCTAGATTCTCAGTGTAAGCTAAAAATAGCCCGCTGGCTCTGAACTCCCTCTTGGGATTCTGATAGATGGATGGGTGCGGCATGTGGGAGTTTGGGGGGAACCACACCTTGATGTGTTATTTTATTTTTTGCCACTGTGAACATTATAACCTTTTTCAAATTCTGTCTCTTCAAAGTGCACTAAAGGCTTTTGGGAATTTGTCATACATAAACACCAAGTGCAAAGGTCACGAGCAAAGTAAATGTGTAAGACTAAAAGTAGTAAAATAGGACCACTTGCTTAATGCAAAGTGTGGCACACTGAGATTGGTGAATATATTCTGCTTCCAGCTTTATTGTTTCTAAAAGGTTCATTATTTGTTTCATTATCCTTTTCTATAGCTTCAATAGAATGCTTTTACAATTAATATTTTAACATTCTTTTAAATTTTAAGACCATGATAATCTTGAAATAATTTACTAAATTATTTTAGTTGTCTAAAAAATATTTTATGCCTTGCTCTCAACTTATTTTTATACTATTAATATCTTTTAAAAAATGAAATAAAAATATATAAATACTGTTACATAAAATTTAATAGTATAACTTAGTCTCTATTTGTCATAACAGTTCTAGTTCTTGTTCCCCCCCCCCTCAGTTTTATTGAAATACAATTAATGGACATGACTGTATAAATTTAAGGTATACAGTGTAATGGTTAGATTTACATATATTGTGAAATAATTACTGCAGTAAGTTTAATTGTCATCCATCATCTTATAGAGATACAATTTTAAAAAAAAAGAGCAAAAAAAGAAAAAATATTTTTTCATGTGATAACTCTTAGGATTTACTCTTTTAACAACTTTAATATATCATATAGCAGTGTTAAATACATTATGTTTCTTTTGTAAGAATTTGGCATTATAAGCCCTTAAAGGAAAATGAAGGGGTTTTATTTAGGTATTAATTCAAGCAACACCTTTCTTATGGGATAATATTTTTAAAATAAAGTAATACAAAGACAGTTTATTGAATTTAAGTTTCACTGTTATAAGTGCCCTCTAGCCAGTTAGCTGTTCAGAATTAGAAAAAGCCATATTATTTATTTTTTTAAAATTTATTGGGGTGACAGTTAATAGGATGTTATAGGTTTCTGGTGTATAATTCTCTAATACATCATCTGTATATTGTATTGTGTGTTCACCACCCCAAGTCAAGTCTCCTTCTATCACCATATATTCCCCTTTATCCTCTTCTACCTCCCCCGACCCTCCTTCCTCTCTGGTAATCACCATGCTGTTGTCTGTTAGAAAAAGCCATTTCAGAGGCATACACTCACCTCCAAGACTTTCTCCTCTAACAAATACTGGTTAGGAGGAGTGCTGGTCCTTTGGAAATGGCTGAACAAAAATCTCACCAAGATAAGCAGAAAATTTATCCTCAGAAACGTTTTCATATGTTAAAGAGAGGCATTATTTAATTCATTTATTTGCTTGGGTTAAGTTAAATTATTTGATTATGTGATCCCTAAGTTTTGAAATTCCATGTGAAGATATGTCATAGTAACATGCTACCTTTAGTTCTTCACTTGGTGTGAAAGTTCAGAAAATTTCATTATATTAATTTGATAGCACTGGAAAAGTTAGACTATCCTTTATGTAAGGATAAGATTGATTTTTTTTTTCTTCTAGGTCATGTCAAACATAGTTTCCATGTCTGGATAATTGCCTTTAGTGTATATGTAATCATTTACCAGGGCTCTACTCAAGCATGCAGCATTTCTGATCATCTTTTTCCTACCTACTTCCTCTTTTGTGCCCATCATGCTCACAGGAGGCTTCTATTATCAATCCTACAAGATCGTGTTTACTGCCACAGTGTAAAGTCCTTAAGGACAGAAACCTAGTCTTTTCTAACACTGCACAGTACTTGCTACATAGAAGTCAAGGAATGTCTGTTGATCATATCCTTCCTTTAAGGGTCCCAGAAAAAGAGGCTCTGCTATTTCTCTCTGTACTAAAACCCTAAAAATTTCTATGGACTAGAATCCTCTCTCTGCTGCTGTATAATTTAGATCCATTCTCTTCAGCATTGTCTTATATTTCTTACTCATAATCACATTATGAGTTTTTAGGAAATGATGCTCCTTCTTTGAGTTTGTGTCTGCCACGTGTCCTCTAGAAAAGGAAGATTTTTCTTTTTCATGATTCATCTTCCTGTAAATTAATTGAGCATGAGTGGGATTCTTCATTATTATTGTTCGAAAGGACTTTGATGAGGTGATTTTTAGAGGCAAAAAATTTGGATATTGGTATGAAAACAAGCATCTGTTATTCCATTACTATCAGAAAAAGAGATATAATTACTTTTTGTAAAAACTATTCAGTTTTATTTTGAAGAAAATATTGAACATTCATTTTAAAACATTACTGCCTAGTGCAGCGGTTCTCAACCTGTGGGTCGCGTCTCCTTTGGTGGTTGAACGACCCTTTCACAGGGGTCACCTAAGACCATCCTGCATATAAGATATTTACATTACAATTCATAACAGTAGCAACATTACAGTTATGAAGTAGCAACGAAAATAATTTTATGGTTGGGTCACAACATGAGGAACTGTATTTAAAGGGCCAGAAGGTTGAGAACCACTGGCCTAGTGTATTCTTTGATAGTCTGATGTAAATATGATCCAACCTATGAAGAAAATTTTTATAGAATAGTTTGGGTGCCTGATACATTTTCAGACAACTTCATTGTTTAGCACATGGCGATATGATGAGGTTTACATGTCATTCATTATATAGCTAATATAATGGATTATGGAAACATTCAGGAAATAAAACCAATTTCTTATTTGCATACTGGTTGTTTTGTCTGTTGTTGTAGTAATAGAATCAGTCACCCAGAAAACCTAAACTAGTTAGATTTAAAAATAATTGATCCTGAGATTATATCTAGAAAGCCCAGTAGAAGACTTGCCCATTGTTTTTCAAAGACACATTTGCTCCCAAAAATGTGTTCCCAGAGGCCCCAGTCTGCCTTGCTTCAAATAAGCCAAGCAGTGAAACAGGCACAACTTCTACACAAAATGACGTCATTGCCTGTTTAATAATCAGGCCACACACTGGTATTGTGTGGGATTCCATAATTACTGTTTCCACATAGATCGAATTTGAATAAACCCTTCCGTTAGTGATGGTAGTATTAACATACCATTTTCCTTGATTAGTGTTTGTTACCTTGCTGTTTGTTTAGAAAGCAGGTCCTCTGGTCCCTGTGTGATATTTGCTTCTGATGCTGTCTCACTCCATCTCTGCAGATATTGCTGACATTGGTCTGTTACATGTTTTAAACATTGCCCCCTTCTGAATTGGTTATGTCTGTGGTAAATTGTGCTGCTTTGCCCTTAACTCAGAATATGGCTCAATTCTCTGTTTTCACTGCTTGCTGCATTGTCCATTTAGTATCACTAACATGTATCTTTTTGCCGAGTTCTATTTTTTAGAAATATAGACTAGTTCTTTTTATTCTAATTGATGCTTTTTCCCTAAATTCTACTTTCTGAGGGCATATTGTCATCCCTGCTTTTTGTTTATCACCATATGCTTCTCATTTCCGATCTTTTTACAATCTAAGCCTATTCTCTTCTACTATGAGCAGGATGATGGCTGTAGCATGTTTTATTTTTCCCTCCTTCCTCTACCTCCTCCCTTCTAGGTAGCATGTTGAAGCCATCTAGGCTTTTGCCTCCATTTTAACAGAATGAATGATTATTTAGGCAAAACTGTGTCACTCTTTTCTTCTGCTTTTTCTTGTTCCCCACCTCTTCCCCTTTAATGGATTCCTTTTTACATTTCATGGAGTGTGTTCTTGAGTAATTATTTTAGAAGTGTCACACTTGACAATGCATCAGTTAACTAGTGCATATTAGAGGAATAGAAGTACCATGAGGACATGAATTCTTGTCTGTTTTTTCACCGCTTCACCTAGAATGGTACCTAGCAATGAGTAAGTGCTACATACATATTTTTAAGACAGGAAATCAATTTACCTCTTGGCCTTCTCCCTCTCAATTTTAACTCTTTTTACAGAAATAATTATAAACTGTCTATCACACATTTTCCTGTTTCCTGACCAGACACCAAGTATGACTCACAATGGTCAACCTTTATTGATAACTCAGGGTCCTCATTATCCATATCACTTACTGTGATTTGTTTTAATCTGATACCAAAATTCCCTCCAGGTACCTCAGGGAAGTTTACCTCCAAATTAGCTAGCTTCCATCTGCCAGGTGTCTCGGATTTATTTTTCTCCTCTTTATATCAGGAGTGCTCCAGGAAAGCAAAAGTGGAAGCTTCGAGTTCCTGAGGCCAGTGCCACAGAGCTTCACATTATTACTTCTGCCGCATTGTTTGTCAACCTCACCAAGTTAGCCCAGGTGCAGGGGTGGAGAAGTACAAAATATTGTGGCCATATGTCTCATACCACACCTGTCTCTGAGAGCCTATTCCTAACCTTCAAACTTGTAATGTCCAGTATTGCTGTTTATGTGCTCACATAGTTATCTCTTGAGGGTGGGAATGAGGCTGTCTTTCTCTGCAGCACATTGCAGAGGGCTGGTACCTAGTTAGGCCTCAATAGAGGAGAGTTGAACCAATGGTGGACTGATGAGTGGATATGTACCTACATATTCACATATAGGTATCCTATTTTGTATACTTATAGTAACTAGAATCTGTAATTATACAAGTAATGGTAGTACTTTCAAAAAGTACAAAATAAGTGTGTATTTTTGGTGTAAAATAGTAAGGGTTTTTGTGTATGTCAATCAGGAACCATAGAAGGGCATGTTCTTAGAACATAGAAGCCCATCTGTGTAATAGACACGCGGTATTGCCTCCTTAATCAGTTCCTGGATCAAATAACCAGACATGACTTCATCTCTTCTCGCATCATTGTTATTTAATGTGTTGGGTCTCAGAGTGAAAGATATATTGACCTGCGGCATGTATTTAATGTCAGATTAATTACCATTGATGCCAAAATAAGATCTTAATATGGAAACTCTGTTTGCAGTTGTAACTCCTAATTTCTTTGCCTTAAAAATACTTTGGATAGCCCTGGTCAGTGTGGCTCGGTTGGTTGGAGCATCTTCCCATACACCAAAAGGACACAGGTTCAATTCCCAGAAGGGCATATACCTAGGTTTTACGTTTGATCCAGGTCCAGGTCAGGGCATATGCAGGAGGTAACAGATCAGTGTTTCTCTCTCTCTCCCTCTCTCCCTTTCTTCCTCTCCCCCCCACCCTCTCTCCTTTCTTAAAATCAATGAACATGTCCTCGGGTTGGGATTAAAATACTTTGGATAATCTAAAAGGCCCAACTATTACATAATATCAACTAAAATTCAGTTGATGGCACTAAAATGACAATTTGGTATTTTATGGAATGTAAAATCCCTGTGTCCTAGTTCAGTCCCACAGAGGTAGTTATCCATGTGCAATTTCATCGAAACACTGAGATCCTCCCCTTGACTGGCCTCCATTGCTGTCCACCATTGTGAATGCTGTTGAGCAGTTGTCACAGTTCCCTCTGGTAGTTTGGAGATCACTGTAATTTGCCAGAATTCTGTGGAACCTTTAGGCATGATAGGCTTTACACTTACCTAAATTATTGTATTGTCCTTGAGTCTTTCAGACACTTTTGTTTTATGTAACTGTGGTCTGCCAGTTGGTAAATGCAAATTTCATTAAGAGTCCAAAAGGACACATGTATTTACAAAGTTAATATTTGCTCAGACAAGTAATCCTTCGTGAATGCAAAATGCAGATTATGTATGGATTACATCAAATAATCACAGAAAGAACAAATAACAACTAATCATAGAAGGTCATTTGGTGAATATCTTTTTAAACTCTTATCTTGTAGAATTACAGAAAGAGAAAAATAGTTACATGTATGAAATTGAGTCTTAAGACTTTATTTTGGTACTATATTATCAAACATAATACAGCATTAAAATTGAACAAAGATAAAGGCAAGCTCTCTTGACTGTTGACTATGGAAAGAAAATATAGAGAGACATAAAGGAAATTGAATTTCAGATCTTTGTTTCAAGATAAAAATGAATTAATTATAAAATAGACCTGTATTCATAACTTAGACTCTCCTCTTTGAATTTCATACAGTGAAAGCAATCATAGCACTGAAAGAAAATTTATTACAAAGTCACCTGAGATATCAGTTCATAAACAAAAAACACACACATGAGAAACAGAAATAGGAATAATGAAAATTTCATTTTAAAAGAACGTAAATGGGAGGCAAGGAAAGAACTGTTGAGATAAATGAAAGAAAGCCATGACTTCTCTTGAATTCTTATAAATACTGAAAAGTGTTTTCCATTAACAGGATACTGGTGCCACAGTAAATATGATTAGATTTTTCCCCTCTGTACAGAGTGCTATTCTTGAGACACTTTCTGTGTTAGCATGCCAGATGAGGCTGCCTTCTGACCCGCCTAAAGGGATGGCCTAAGAGTCGATTAGGCACCGCCAAACAGAGGCAAAAGTGCAAGTGTCGGATTGGGAGAATTGGGGCAGGGTGCTTGGGGAATATTGTCCATGACTGACTCAACAAAGTGCAGTCGGTGGCATCCCTGGCACAGAGAAGTTAATCCTGCAAAGAGTTAACCACCTGCAGATTTAGTATCTAAATCTAGGTGCATTCCACCATAATTAGAGTGTGTTTGTTCATTAGTAGCGGAACATTTTGCAGACTATAAAAACTTAAATGATCCTGAGGCTCATTATGGCACCTTGTACATCAGACTACGCAGTTGCTCTGCTCCTTTATGTGCCTTTTATATCTTAATTTAGGGCCCAGTGTGAGTATGTCTATCACATCATGAAAGTATAAACCATCACAGATGATTATGGGGGAATTGTTATGTGTCTTTATACAGGAATGGAAAAATAGAATAGAAACTAGAATAGAAAAAGTAATGCATATTTTAGTCTTCTCAATATGTTCTTACATTGCGGTGGTTATTGCATAACCTCAGCACTGAGTCAGAGATTCCGTTTCATTAAACTTAAATGGGAAAGAGATCAAGTTTCAGGAACAAAATGGCAGTAATCTGTCTACTTGGGGATTGCAAATATGAATAATATCTCAAAAAAAACAACACCTCAGCATTATAGAATATTGAAAAGACTTTGGAGCAAGACAGGTTCCGTACTCGGCCACTTATTAGCTATGTGTTCTCGCGTGAATTGTTTAGTCTCCGAGTCTGAGTTTCTCTGTATAATAGAGATACTCTGCACTTCAAATGGGGATTAGGATAATATGTAAAGCTCCTGGCATCGTTCCTGACACATACTAGGCACTTAATAATGATTACTATTATTCTGATAGGATTGGGAAGTGTGTTTTCTTGGACACAGCCCACAATTATTCAGCAGAAGCTAGAGGATGCTGCACTGCAATAGTTTGGCCCTGAGGTGGGTGGGACCCTTGGCCGCATGGAGTGGCATTCTTATAACTTACCCTCCCAGCTATTCCTCCATTCATTAGCTGCTGGCACTCACTGTTGCACTGGAAACAGGGAAAACTCTTCACTAGGACCATCTAGCCTGACTGTGTGGCTAGATTCACCCAGCCCATTACAGGAAGACAATACCATTAACCTAGAACGTACAGAATATTAGAGTTGAAAGGCCCATACACTTGCTACCAACTGGTGGACCAAGGATCCTTGCCTCCTCCAAATTGTTGCAAGTGTTCCAAGTTGCATCAGGCATCATTCGAGAATAATGTCCTGTTACATACCGATATTCAGTACTATTTTACTGTTGTGATTAACATAAATTTGTCTCAAAACATTATTCTTAGTAGCTTTTCATCATGTTGCATTTTCTCTGTTGGCCTTTATGAAACATACAACTCCCATCAGGGTGCAGTACAAAGGAGACATAAAACTGCTTGACATTATACAGGAGCCCTTGTGCTCAGAAAAGTCAAGCATTGGTGCTCTCCTTTCGAAGGCCCCGGAAAATGATGTGTGATGTACTCGCTTGCACAGCTTATTAAGGAAAACACTGGTGAGAACTTTGTTCTCCTAATCCCTAGTCTAAAACTCCCAAGAGTGGAGATGTTTGCATTATTACTTCTGCAAAAACCAGAAATGTACTTAATGTTCCGATTAGTATGCATGAAGCCGAGTATTGACAGAAAATGGGTTACGTGAAAAACATTTAAAACACTACCTGGCACATACACATAAAGCCCTCAGTAAAAAGTAGCTATTATCCTGATGACTGTTACCACAATGGCTATTCAGTAAAGAGGGTTTTGTCAGTTTTTTCACTATTGCTCAGAGTAACTTATCACATCTACGTGTAACATCTTAAGTTATATCATTTGTCACTCAGGCAAATGGCTTCTGTTTTCGCTTCTCGTCCTCTCAGAATGGTAGTGGGTGGATATTTTTCAAATCTCCCTTCCAGAAGTCTGTTAGGATTAGAGAGGCTCTTGCCATTAGCACTGAGGCTGGCATTGGAGGCAAGTCCTCGCGGTGCATTTTGTTGCAGCCTCCGACAATGGCCTTCAACATGCACGCTTAAGCTCAGTTTTGTTGTTGAACTGCCCATTGGGATTTGGTATGTTTCTGTGAACTAAACAGATTTAAACATTTATTTTCGATCAATGTTATTTTAATTTGTCCTCCTCTCTGCCTCGTTCTTCTATTTATTGAGAGATTTAACAGTAGATCAATATTTATTTAACATGTATACCAAGAGGAAGTCTCTAGAGATTTGGTATCTCATTTTAGAATGTGGCCCACAGGTGATAGCAGAAAACAGTGACTGAGAGAGATTTACATCTGACTGTGCAAATAGAGTACCCACTTCATAAAACTGTGCAGCACCCTGATTAATCACAGTAGTTAAATACAAAGACAATTCTCCTTAGGTTTTTCAGGTTAATTTAGGATGGAAGCAAGTGTTTCACAATGTGTTTGGTTCTGAATTTTTTCAGTATCCATGTGAGTTCCCTTTCTTTTGCTAGCCATCTAGGAATTTGACGTTTAAGCTAAATAAAAGAATATGTGGAATTTGGAGTTGTACATGTCCAACCAGAATCCTCTACTAGGGAAGTCACCCAAGGAAAGGATATTAAAGAACCAAAAAGAAGTTCTTCTGTATGTGCTGAACTTCTGTATGTGTCCATTTAAGTAAAGGCCTCAGAGGAAATCGCTGAAGGCCTGGTTCTCCACGGGATGCAGCCCCGGGGCAGCCCCGGAGGAGTAGATTCAGGGGTGAGGCATCCAGGCTTCATGTGGTGATGCTTCTCTGTTACTTCCCAGAGGAAGGGAACCTGGCTTAGACTAGGTACACCAGAGCTAGCCCTAGACAGATGTTTTAGAAGTTAAATCTGCATTGTTGCCCCCACTCAGTACCCAAATTGGCTTGTCTCCTAGAGCTGCTGCATGCCCCACCCAGGCAGCTCTTCTCAGCCAGTTCCCTCCGCTATAGAACATACCTGCTCTGTCACGCCATCCATCCCTTTAAGGCAGCGGTTCTCAACCTGTGGGTCGCAACCCCTTTGGGGGTCGAATGACCCTTTCACAGGAGTCGCCTAAGACCATCAGAAAACACATATATAATTACATATTGTTTTTGTGATTAATCACTATGCTTTAATTATGTTCAATTTGTAACAATGAAAATACATCCTGCATATCAGATATTTACATTACGATTCATACAGTAGCAAAATTACAGTTATGAAGTAGCAACGAAAATAATTTTATGGTTGGGGGTCACCACAACATGAGGAACTGTATTAAAGGGTCGCGGCATTAGGAAGGTTGAGAACCACTGCTTTAAGGCTTTGTTTATATGGTGTCTTCTCGATGATCTGTTCAAATCATTTATGCCAAAATGTGAATATGTGTTAATATGTGCCCCCTTCTCCACGGGTAACATATTTGCATTTTAGCAGTGGTTCTCAGCAAATAAGGAGCCAAATACTGAGGATTCTGTGTGTCCTGGCAGGCGTCCGGGGAGACTGTTCAGGAACAGCAAGTCCTTTGGTTCTTACCACATATACCCACAGGGCCTTGGACCAGCCCTGAGCAAAAAAAGCACAATTTATACTCTAACCCTCACTCCACACCTGGCCTACTACTGCATCCACAGAAGTAGTACTTTTCTTTCCAACCTCCCAGAAGTCTGCGACACCAAACAGTTTTTCAGAGGAAGAGAAAAAGCAGTTTAATAGTGGGATTAATTTTTAGTTTTGCAGCTGGGGCTTCCTTTGGGGTCCGTTCTTTTAGAAACAAGTGCCTCATTAATGGCACAGAATTCAACAAGGGAGACATCATGAGGGAAGAGAGGCCATGAGGAACACTATGATGAATGGAAAACTGTGTGTGAGATCAGGGGCATAATTGAAAATGAGAAATGTAAGGAGGTTTTCATAGTTACATGTATTTTATTTAAAGGAAAGATCAGGTAGATTCTGAAGTGGAAATATGCAACATGTGATTTGCAGGAAAATCTGGCTGATCATCTTTTTGGCTGATTGCAGCATTGTCTAATAAATAGTGGCATTGGCCAGTATAAAATGATGCCCGAGGTGCCCGCTCTGTTGCTAAAGAAACCCCCCTTTGCCCAACCTCAGTTTCCCCGTGTGCTCTGTGAGATGGCCTGTGGTTCTGTTTCTATCAATGTGCACTCAATTTTGCAACAATAAACCGGCAGTCATACTCTCCTTCCATCACAACTCATGCATATTGTTTTAAAGCAGTTGGTAACGTTGGGTTTCTTCAGAAAACATATTTTTCATATGCTTATTATATATACTTTCTGGGTTTTTCCCCTCTTTTGAGGGAGAGGAAGTTTGAAGATAACCAATTTGGGCTCTTTTGTAGCTTAAAATTCAAAAGTTTGTAGCCCTTGGCCATGGATGAAGTGGTGTGTGGTTTGATTATATGCTAGAAGAGAATTACTAGCTGAGAGGCATTATAGCAGGTGCTACCGTGGCAGGCATGGGGCTGGGCTGATGGGTTCAAGTCCTGCTTTCCCCCACAAAGGCTGCTGTGCAAACTTTGGCAAGTCCTTCAGTTTCATAATAAAAATATGAAAATCATAAATACCGTAAATTAGGAGAATTAAGTGACAATATATGAAAAGTGCTTAGAATAGTGCCTGACGTAGTAAATACTACATCAGTTGTTATTAGAACTAAATTGAAAGGCTTTTATATTCATACTAGAAGCCCGTTGCACAAAGATTCGCGCAATAAGCCTTTCTTCCCCTGGCTGCTGTCACTGGTTTTCCTCCGGCACCCGGGACCCAGGCCTTTGGTCCGGCCATAGTGGAGAAACCAAGCCTCTTCAGTCTTCAGCCTTCACTCCAGCCGGAGCCTTCAGTCTTCGCTCCACGCCTGTGTATGCAAATTAACCGCAACCGCCATCTTTGTTGGGTTAATTTGCATAGTCACTCTGATTGGCTGGTGGGCGTAGCAGAGTGACACCAATTTGCATGTTTCTCTTTTATTAGTGTAGATAAAGAAAAAACTGTCAAATAGTTCATTCTAATTAGAAGGAGAAAAGAGAGTGATTCTCCAATATATGGTTTCTGTGGCTAAAATGTAAGTTTTGTTGTGATAAATGCACAGTTTATATTGGTGTGTGGCTAACATTTATTGAGCACCCACTGTTTTCCAATTACTGTGCTAAGGAGTTTACATATTTTATTTAATTCTCACAACAACCTTATGAGGTAGATACTATTATCCCCACTTTACAGATGAGAAAACTGAGGTTAAGAGGAAGTGAACTTCTAAAGGTCCAAGAGCTAGTATATGATGTAATACTTCAAGGTTGGTGCCCTCAAAATATGCTTGCAACTCTCACAATATAGATATTGTTGTATAGCAATGATGGCGAACCTATGACACGCGTGTCAGAGGTGACACGCGAACTCATTTTTTTGGTTGATTTTTCTTTGTTAAATGGCATTTAAATATATAAAATAAATATCAAAAATATAAGTCTTTGTTTTACTATGGTTGCAAATATCAAAAAATTTCTATATGTGACACGGCACCAGAGTTAAGTTAGGGTTTTTCAAAATGCTGACACGCCGAGCTCAAAAGGTTCGCCATCACTGTTGTATAGCAATAAGATATGATAAGTCTGCGCTTTTTATCAGAACTTAGTAAGACCAATGAAGTCGGCTTCATTTATTCCCCATCCTCTGGATTGTTGGCTGTATGCCATGTCTTAATCAGAATGAGGATACCTCAGGGCCTTAAAGAGATTTTCTCCTCCTTAATGTTCATAGCTCTTTGTGGCTCAGTATTATCCAGACCTAGTAGGAATAGTTTTGTACCTTCTTCCCACCCCCAAAAAGCAACAATTTCTCTAATTCCTTTCCTATATAAGGGATAAATCCTGACTCGTGGCATCATAGCTGCAAGTAGTAAATGATGTTTGGGGTAAAGCAGTCTGGCAGAGGGACGCTGGCGTTTGCCTCCTGGTTTACCATCATGTTTGTTCTGAGAAGCAACATCGCCACGGAGGGAGATGCCCACTGTTGTGCTTTTCAGAGAGCACAGAAAATTTGCTCATCTCCATTGCCTGCTGGCATTGGGTTTCCTGCAGCTGCTCTCTGTTCTCATTTTATCCTTAATTAGCCTGTCTCGTATTATATATGGCTTGCAAGACAGTCCTGCTACACACTCAGAAGTTTGACTTTGAATCTTCAAATAAGATCATTCAGCAGATCTAAGTAGGGCATCTCCATCTCCTCTTGGCAGTCGGCAGCGTTTGCTGTTCTGTTCCTCTGCATGTGGTGAGATAGAGCTGCATCTGATGCCTCCTGTGAACGACACGCCGGCCTATTATGACATTTCTCATCTCTGAATTCCTGCAGGATCCACAGTCTGTAATGCACTGGCTCATACTGGCTTGTTTTGGAGCAGTTTCATGTGTGAAGAGGCGGGAGCACCGGTGTGTCTCCTTGAGAATCTGACTCAGGGATGGACAGTGGTGAGCTTAATAAAGAAAGAAATGGAGAGAAACAAGGGGGAAAGGTGTTATGTCTGCCTTACCTCCCAAATTAGATTGCCGGCTTCTCAGCCCAGAGGTCAAATCTGTTGTTCCTCTCTCCTTTAATGCTTACTGGAATATTAGGCAAGCAGTGAGTCTACAGTGTAGACTTATTGCCTGAAGGCCTAGGTTTTACTTTAATTCGTAGACTATGCCAAAAAAGCTACCATTTCCATTCCTTTGAACTTAATGCAACCCAAAGCAAGTACAGTTTTCTGCAGTCATTATTGAAATGTTATTTACATTGAATTGGAGGGTTCTCTGAATTGGTTTTAGATCGGTCACTCACAGAACCGTAATCCTCATTACAGAGGACAAACCTCTGCTCTGGTGGCGCAGTGGAGATAGTCATGACAACCGAAGTGCATGTATTTGTAAAGTGTAGGTGCTATTCTGAGGAAAGTGCTAAAGGCGACATCCTGTAAATGCCTACAGTGCTGCAGTGAATAAAAGCTCCTTCTCACCAAGAGGGCTTGCATTTGGCCCCAAGAAGGAGTCAGTGGCTCAGTGACCAGGACTAAGAGGTACGCAATGTGCATCTTGCACTTCTGTCAGAAGTCAGTTGACCATATGTTTGTAGATCCATTTCTGGACCTTTATTCTGTTCTATCGTGCTATATCTTTTTATCTTTACTGACCTCTACTGATCACGATAACTTTATAGTACAATTTAAAATCAGGTTAGGTCCTTCAACTTTGTACTTCTTAAAATTATCCTGATTATTCTAGAATCTTAACTTTTTCATACCCATTTTAGAATCAATTTTACAAAAACACCTGCTAGAATAATGATTGGGAGTGCATTAAATCTATAGATTAATTTGGGAAGAAGGGGGATAATGGCATCTTAACATTGAGTCTTCCACTCCATGAGCATGGAATATCTTTTCATTTATTTTTATTTTCTCCAACAACTTTTACAGCTGTAAGTGTAAAGAACTTAGTTGTCTTTTATTGTACTTATTTTTAGCCATTTGTTTTATTGGCTTTACTGTGCCTCTGAGTTTTTTTTCTTTTTCTTTTATGTCTTACTAGAGGCCCAGTGCACAAATATTCATCACTGGTGGTGGGGGGGTGTCCCTCAGCCCGGCCTGCACCCTCTCGCAGTCCGGGAACCCTTGGGGCATGTCCACCTGCCAGCTTAGGCCCAATCCAAGCCGGCAGTTAGACATCCCTCTCGCAGTGTGGGGCTCTCCCAGTCCAGGACACCTCACTCCTTACCACCCACCTTCAGCGGAGGCGGGAGAGGCTCCTGCCACCGCCGCTGGGCTCACCAGCCGTGGCCCGGCTTCTGGCTGAGCGGCACTCCCCCTGTGGGAGCACACTGACCACCAGGGGGCAGCTCCTGTGTTGTGTGTCTACCCCATGGTGGTCAGTGCGCTACTGGTTGTTCCACCGTTCGGTTGATTTGCATATTATGCTTTTATTATATAGGATAGGATTTCAAAGCCAGGACTATCAGAACAGAGGTCCTTTTGAATAGAAGTAGTGAAAGCAGGCAGCCTTGCTTTGATCTCATGAGAAAACAATTTTGTCTTTCACCATTAAGTATGATGTTAGCGGTTGAATATTTTTTTATTCTCACTTGAGGATACGCTTATTGATTTTAGAGAGAGAGAGGAAAGGAGGGAGAAATGCTTATTGATTTTAGACAGAGAGAGAGGGAAGGAGGGAGAGAGAAACATTGAACAGTTGCCTCCCGTACGCACCCCAGCCAGGGATAGAACTCGCAACCTAGATATGTGCCCTGACCTGGAATCAAAGCTGCACCTTAAATCTATTGGTGTGTAGAGTGACACTCCAACCAACTGAGCCACCCACCTACGGCAGTGGTTGAATTTTTTTATAGATGCCCTTTGTCAGGTTGATGAAGTTCCTTAATATTTCTAGTTTGCTCAGCATTTTTCATTAACAGATATTGAATGTTGTCAAATGCCTCTTCTTTATCAATTGTAATGATCATAGGGCTTTCCCCCCTATATTCTGTTTATCTGGTGAATGTGAATTACATTGATTAATTTTCAAGTGTTAAACCAACCTGCATTATTAAGCTAAACCATACTAGGTCATGATGTGCTATCTTTTTTACATCATTGTATTTTATTTGTTAATATTTTGTTAAAAAATATTTGACTCTGTCTTCATGAGGGTATTTTTCTGTAATTTCTTTGATAATTTCTCTGTCAGGTTTTGTATTAGAGTTCTACTGGCCTCATAAAATGAGTTAGGCAATTACCCTCCTCTTTTTAAAATGTTTGGATACTATTGTTATTTCCACTTACTTTAAGTGTGTTTTCCTATATTTTGTTAATATTTTGTTAAAAAATATTTGACTCTGTCTTCATGAGGGTATTTTTCTGTAATTTCTTTGATAATTTCTCTGTCAGGTTTTGTATTAGAGTTCTACTGGCCTCATAAAATGAGTTAGGCAATTACCCTCCTCTTTTTAAAATGTTTGGATACTATTGTTATTTCCACTTACTTTAAGTGTGTTTTCCTTTATTTCAGGAAGCATTAATAGCTACTTCATATCTGATATCATAATGTTGGCATTTGTTGATTGTTTTTCTCTTAAGAATTTATCACATTTTTCTTGTTCTTTGTGTGTTTAGCAATTTTGAATTGTGCCCTTGATGTTATGAATATTATATTGTTTAGGCTCTAAGTTCCTGTTATATTCCTCTGGATATTGTTGATATTTTTGCTTCAGCAGACAATCAACCTAGTTATATTCAGTTAATTGCTCAAGGTACTGCTGATGTTACAAGACCAGTTATATAAATTAGACTTTAATTTTTTGGATGTTTTTAGTCCTGTTGATATTTAGAGATGCACTCCAAAGATAAATATGTAAAATCATCTCAGTTGAAAGAGAAACTAGTTGTTGATTGTTCCTCAGTTGGGAAAAAGTATTAAAAAGGACAAAGCATAGAATAGACAATCTGTCTTCAGCAGGGATCACTCCTAGGATAAGATGGTGTGTATATACTCATTCAGAAAATATTTATTAAGCACCTACAATGTGTCAAGTACTATTCTGAGCACTGGGAATACAGCTCTGAAGAGCACCATTGGATCCTATCCCCATCACCTTTTACTTTCTCAAGGGCTTTACACCTGCAATTGTCACCTTTTCCTTCTGCATTAGTTTTACCTCTGTACAATACTATTACCATCTATATATGCATGTAATAGCCCCCTATTAGGGGGGAAAACTCCTTTGACCTGAAACCCCCTTTTAGTTACCTCTCTATTCTCTTTTATAGCAAATGTATTCAAGAGTATCTAAACTCAGTATTTCCACTTCTTTTTCTCATTCTCTTTGAACACACTCCAATCATGCTTTTGTGTTCACCACTCGACTGAAATTGCTATTGTCAGTGTCTCATTAAAAATCCATGTTGCCAAATCCAGTGGCCAATTCATAGCCCTAATTTTTCTTCTCAGTAGTAGTTGATAGAGTTGATTGCTGTTCCTTCTTGTAAAGCTTTCCTCACTTGGCTTCTAGGACACCAACCTCTCCCTTGGTTTCCCTTCTGCCTCACTTGCTGCTCCTTCTCAGTCTCCTTTCTTCAATCCTTCTCTAAATGATGGAGTATTCTAGGGCTTAGTCCTTAAACGCCTTTTTATTCTCTATGCTCACTCTCTAGGTCAGTAGTTCTCAACCTTCCTAATGCCTCGACCCTTTAATACAGTTCCTCATGTTGTGGTGACCCCCAATTTCATTGTTACAAATTGAACATAATTAAAGCATAGTGATTAATCACAAAAACAATATGTAATTATATATGTGTTTTCCGATGGTCTTAGGCGACCCCTGTGAAAGGGTCATTCAACCCCCAAAGGGGTCGCGACCCACAGGTTGAGAACCGCTGCTCTAGGTGAAAGCATTCTCCAATCCATAGCTTCAAATACCATATAAAAGCTAACAACTCTTAGACCTCTCTTTTGAACTCCAGACTAATAATACCCAACTACCTACTTAACATCTCCACTTGGATATCTAATAGACAACACAAACTCAACAAGTCCAAAACCACCCATCCCCAATATTGGATTTGTTTTTACTGCATATGGTAACATACATACCCCCAAAAAGAAAAAAGAAAAAAAGCTAAGAAACAAAAATTGCTTGAATGACATAGAAATTTCTTTCATGTACTAGCAAAACAAAAAAACTCCAGAGATACAGAGGTAGACAATCTAGAATATGTATGGCAGTCATACTCATCAGGGAACCTGGCTCCACATCTCTTGATGTTTTTCCAACTTTGGTGTGCTTCCTCTTTGTGTTAGCATGAGGGAGAAATGTAAAAGTATTTCCTCTTTCTTTTAAAGAAACTTCCTAGAAATTCTAGACAACTCTTTTGCTTACATTTCATTGGCCAGAACTTAGATTATGGCCACATCTAGTTGTAGGAGCTATAGGAGAGGTTGGGAAATATGGATAGCATTATACTCAGTTAAAATCAAGATTATTTTACTTAAGAGTAGTAAATGGACATTAGGAGGCAACTGGCTATGTCTGCTACACTAGGTCCTCCCGTAGTCTTCCCAATTGGAATAAATGTCAGCTCCATTCTTCCCGTTGTTTAGGCCAAAATATCTTAGGGTCACCATGACTCTTTTTCTCTCCTACTCCATATCTAATCTACCAGAAAATCCTATTGGTTGTACTTTCAAAATATATCCTGAATCTGACAGCTTCTGACCAACTCCACCACTTTCATCTTAGTGTAGGCTAAGACTGTCTCCTAACTGAGCTCTCGGGTTCCGCCAGTCGCTTCTGCACATAGTAGCAGTCTGTGTATATTTGAATTTGATTATTGAATGTTTTCCCCACTAAAATTAGAGTAAGGACTTGGTCTGTTTTGTTCACTATTGTCTTCCCTATCAGACAAGAGTGGTCAGGACAGATGTCTCTGAGGAGAGGGCATTTGAGCTAAGAATGAAAGGGAGCCAGCTATGCAAAAGTCTAAGATTGCACTCCAGGCAAAGGGAAGGGCCCTCCAGTGGAAATAAGCTTGTCATGTTTGGGGGGCAATAAGCCCAGTATGTCTAGAATATAGCAAATTATGAAAAGAGTGGGACAAGATGAAGTGGGAGAGAGAGACAGGGCCAAGTCATCATGTAGTTTTGTCTGACCCAGATGCAACAGAAAAAGTATTAGGAAGCTCTAGATTATACTGCAGATTACTACTCAGTAACTACTAGGAGCACTCAGCTACTTAAAATTTAATACACTAAAAGTAAATAAAACATTCCATTTCTCAATCACATTAGCCACATGTGGATAATGGCTACCTACTAAATAGCACAGCACAGATGGAGAACTTGCCACCCTCACAGAAAGTTCTGTTGGATAGTGCTGCTCTAGGAAAGCAATCAAAGGAGAAATACTGTCGAGTTTGGTTGGCCTCTCCTTTGTGATTTTCTCTTAACCCTAGAATCAGTTTTCCTATTTAAATTGAAATGGATGTGGTGCCTAGAAAATTAGCATGTGGACTGTTCCATATGCAAATGTTGGCATGGAGGATTTTTACCTGTGACAGAAAAGATGGGAGAGACTGGTAAATCACAGCATCCTTAGCCTCATTATAAATACATTGTAAATGTAAAAAATGCAAAGTGCAGAAGTCATAAATGTGAAAGTGTCTTTCACTTTGTTTTAATAAGGGTGTTTTCTGTGTTTGTAACCTAGGGATCTTGCTGCAAGAAACTGCCTGGTAGGTGAAAATAATGTTCTGAAAATCAGTGACTTTGGAATGTCTCGCCAAGAGGATGGGGGAGTGTATTCATCTTCTGGCTTAAAGCAGATTCCCATTAAATGGACAGCACCAGAAGCTCTTAATTATGGTAAGATTGGACTCTTTCCTTTTGGTGGTTAAAAAAAAATAAAAAATAAAAAAGGTTGGGTGGGGGAGGCTCCATCAGAAAAAACATTCACAAGCAAAGTTAGAGGGGTACTACAGAGCACAAGTAAGAGTGAGGTATAAAATGTTCATACTTTGCACGTAAACATGAGCACCAACTTAATTCATTGACCTTTTTGATCAGATTTTTATATGTAAGATTGCTAGATTTAAAAGATGGATACACTTACAAGCATTATCTGAGAAATGATTTTTTAAAAATCTTAAATTTATTGGGGTGACTTTGGCTAACAAGATTATACAAGTTTCAAGTGTACAATTTTATATTACATCATCAATATATTACATTGTGTGTTCACTATCCAAAGTCGTCTCCTTCCAATACCACACATTTGACCCCCTTTATCCTTTCCCCTCTCGTAACTGCCATACTGTTGTCTGTGTCTATGAATTTGTTTTACTTGTTCCTTTCTCTTTTCTATCCCACATATGAGTGAAGTCAGTGTGGTTCTTGTTCCTTTCCATCTGACTTATTTCACTTTAGCATCATACTCTCAAGACCCATTTATATTGTTGCAAAGGCTTTTTACGGTTGAGTAGTCTTCCACTGTATAAATGTACTACATCTTTTTTACCTAATCATCCATCAAAGGACACTTAAGTTGTTTCCATGTCTTGGCTGCTGTGAACATAGAGATACATATATCTTTACAAATAAATGTAGATACCCATAAGAGGGATTGTTGGGTCATATGCTAGCTTTATTAATTTTTTAAGGAACCTTTATACTGTTTTCCATAGAGGCTGTACCAGTATACACTCCCACCAGTAGTGAATGACAGCTCCCGTTTCTCTACAGCCTCTCCAACATTTGTTATTGCTTGTCTTGTTGATAGTAACCATTCGAACAGGTGTGAGGTGGTATCTCATGGTGGCTTTGATTTGCACTTTCCTATAGCTAGTGAATTCAAACATCTTTATATACACTGAGTGGCCAGATTATTATGACCACCTGATGTTTGTAGGCAAATTAGCTATAATTTTGCGCTGAAATTGCTAGAGGGCCAGACCATTATAAATAGGGAAGCAGATTGTTTACCACTACAGTAGAAATGATTTTTTTCTGAAGATATGAGTAAACAATGCGATTTAACAGCCTTTGAACATGGGATACACACACACACACACTCTGAGTGGCCAGATTATTATGACCACCCCATCAGTACATCGTTGGGCCACCTTTTTTTGCCTTCAATACTGTGGCGATTCTTCTTGGCATTGACTCCACGAGATGTTGAAAGGTGATGCGAGGAATCTGACACCATGCCTGATGAATAGCACTGTCCAGTTCTGTGAGATTTGATGGTTGTGGAACCAGCTGCCTGATGGCTCTTTTAACTTC